>NC_030435.2:22252726-22275226 GCF_001660625.3 Ictalurus punctatus
TAAAAGAAGCGGGAGATGATGAGCACGGACTCCAAAGGGAACCTACGGAGGATTTACTTTTGGTGAAAACGTCATTCCAAAGTTGACGTGAAGGACAGGATCTGACCGCAGTACTATGTTGTGGTGTTGCATAATGAAAATAGCTCGAGACACTCTCAAACAAAAATGCATTAGCGCGACCGTCCGATCGGTTTAGCGTGGCCGGGTGAAGACGAGAATCGCTTGCATTGGTTTCTTCTTCGTTTTCTACACTCGCGGACTTGAAAGGCTCGCGTCGGGTTTTCTGTTCTATAACCCACACGGAAATCTAATTAAAGGGTCACGTATTAGAGCGCATTTACGTGGGTAGGAGAATCGCCTCTGGTGTTTATCGCAATGTAAAGCTTCCACCGTGAATATTTTATTAAATCATACCACGGATGCGGCGTCTTTAGTGGGTTACAGCCTATTAACATAATGAATGAACGGAAATTACTGACTACGGGGTTTCATTTATTCGTCTTCAGTAAGCGCTTTATCCTGGTCTGGGTGACGGTGGGTTTGGAGTCTATCCCAGAAACACTGGGTGTGTGAAATTTTAGGGGCGATTTAGCATATCCAGTCCACTGGAGAACCATGAGGAAAACCCAAGATCGATCTCCATCCTAACCGAGACAGGACGGAAATGTGGGCCGGTTTGAGAACCATCGTGCCCGGGTGCTAGATGAGATCTTTCTCCATTTCCCGGAAAACAATTCATTCCTGGGGCGAATCATGGAATCGGATCTATTTGTTTCATAATGGGCCTGGAACCGATTACGGTTCACCAGATTCCATCTACTGTCCAAAATACATGGCAGTACGTCGCCCGTATTAGATGAATCCCATCTTGCGCCCTGGAACAATGGTTCTTAAACCAATTCACATGGCGAGACGAGTCAGTCTGCGTTTTTTGCTCATCTAACACGGAGATCGTTAAAAAAAAAAAAAACGAGAACCGACTGGGCCTGGTTTGAGAGAGTTCTTCAGTTCGTCTCTCTAGAGGGGGCTTCGTTTTCCGAAAATGTCCAAAACGGGTTTCCTTTTCAGAAATCAGTAAACCTCCGAAGAACCCTTGAGGATTGTATGTTAACCCTTCAGTTCCTTCCTACGCTATAACGCTCATGCACTTGTTTTCGGTCGACTGGTGGGAACTTGGCATCAAGTGGTGGTATCGCTTTCAGCTCCTCTGTCAGCATCGTGCTTGGACCGGCTTCTGTCTTACTTGTACAGTGCATCCAAATCAATAAATCCAAATCAAAGAGCGAGTCTTGTTTTGTATCCGTTTCCCCTGGCATCAGATCAGTGTGAGGCGCCTTCTTGGCGAACATACCACAGAGTCCTGCGCTGTTTTATTTCACAACAGTCAGGACATTAGTGATGTCTACCCAAACAACATCCCAAGAGAGGCAAATACACCAATCTAAATCCACATGCAAAGAAACGACCTCTTCTAACGCTTTATTATTGATTTATTTTTCTTAGTTAAGGGCATCGAGTTTGTTTTTCCTGAATGTCCGTGGAGTGCACAGCTATTTTACTCGTTCTTTTCCTTCTGTGTCGAATCACACGGCTGACAGCTTGGCTGATGGTATGATGAATCGAATCCTTTCGCATGAAGGCGCAACAGTGACGTGGTCGGATTAGATACCTTTATCATCTGGCAGCACTGATAAATTAAGTTACATGAAAAGCCGGGGCGTGGGTTTCAATCTCACGTCGTGATAATTGCGAAATCTTTCATCACTCCCAATTCCGGGGCTTGACATTTAACACGATGTCGAGATGGCGGATAACCGACTAGACAAATATCCAGCGTAGCCCTGAATCCGGTGCTTTTAGCCTGAAATCTTATAAAAGTAGCGTTTTTGGCCATGTTCTGTCAGCCATCATTCCACAGCAGTGCAGAGCAAATCGGTCACCGTGAGCCGGCATCGCACCCTTACTCATTCGCTGTCTCGGTTTCGACCACACGCGCTAGGAATAATTCCCCGTGGGGCTAATATGAAAAAGACCACCGTCATACGCCCATGCAAATAAAAATCCTTTCAAATCCTAGTCTGGAACGCCATTCATGAAGTGTGCAATATCGTTCGAGGCCCGAGTATCTCCCTCAAGCACAGATATGTGAAAATGAGAACAGCTGGGAATCAAATTGCTGTCAGTGCTCGAAATGATAGAGAAACGCAAGGATTGTTTTCTAATATACAGACGAGGTCTTAAAGCCAAGAAAACACGGGAGAATCTGAAAAGCGGTGAGCCTCGTAGAGCTCCGAGAATCCTTTCCACTACACGAGTTAGAGGAAGCTTAATCATTCATGCTAGCACCGAGTCTTGACCGTGGCTAATTTATTTATAGGTATTGTTACAGCTACATGACTACATGATGTCAGTGCTACCTGCTCAAAAAGTTAGCACACCGCCCGAGGACTTTTGTATACGCATACGCCAGTCCCTCACTAGCTTCTCAGCTTGGACAAAGAACACGAAACTACACACGTTGAGACTTTTATTAGCAACACTTGCTAGTTTATCTACTGACCTGATTGTGGATCATGAACTAGCGCCAACAATCTTTCTGTTACTGTACAAATAGACCGACGTTTACTGAATAAAATACAGTGGCAACTGACTAAGGCTAACTAGCAAGTTATCGTTAAAGGCTAGCTAGTTAGCAGCTAGCACTCAGTTAAGCACGACGCTTGGTACGTAGTGTACGCTGTGAGGCTGCGAGTTGTATGTTAGCCAGCTATTTTTATTCGTGGAACACCTTTTGCCAATCTACAATCACAGATATGACTCAATAGCTACAAGACAAGCTAGTAAGTAACTGACATGTTCGTAAAAAAGGTTCGAACGGTGCTCTAGTGATGCTATATGGTGTGGTGAACATGGCAGCGTAAGTTATGGACATAATTTTCCGCACAGGCCCGTGCTTGTACAAACTGAGAGGCCTGAAAAAGTTCTTCAGAGCAATGTCATAAAATAAACACTTTCGGTTCTCTAAACATTCACAATTATATATCCATGACACCAGAAAAGATGCGTCCACACAATGGGAACATCAATAGTGTCGATTTTTAAATTTTTTTTATTTGTCTGTGACCAAAAAAACAACAACAGAACGATTTGTTAGGAAACTAAAAGTATATTAAAAGTGTAGGTCAATGACAGATCCTCGTCCTCACCTGCTTGTTCATGAACACGTAGATGACGGGGTTGATGACGGTGCTGGTCTTGGCCAGGACCGAGGGCACGATGCTAGCCTCGGCTGTCACCAGACCCGGCGCTCCGAACGTAGCCAGCAGTGCCATGATGCCATACGGGAGCCAGCAGAGCAGGTAACATACCACCATAGTCAGGACCATGAGGAGGACACGATGCTCCCGCTTTCGGCCGGTGGACGTCTTCAAGCGGCTCACCTTCGGGACCAAACGGGAGAAGAATATTCCGGGAACTGCAAGACTGAAAGTTCTGTGCATCATATACAATGGTAACACAAATAGAACGCGATTTTCAACCGTCGCCTCTGAATATTCAGATTATGTCGTCTGTCGTGCATGGGTAGCAAAATGTCCGACGCCTCATTTCTTGGGTGACGAGGCACCACACCACACGGCATTTCAATCATTTTCATTTCAATGACTGTTTACGATAGCAATGCAGCAATTGGGAAGGTAAATATCGTCTCCTCAAGGACTCTCTCTCGCTCTCTCTCGCTCAGTTAACATCCAGCTGGGTGACAATTTAAAAGAAAACCCAACATAACAGACCACATGCCCCCAAAATAGTACTAATACTCATGCCTCCGGAAAGGTATTGGAACGATGAACACTATCCTTCCAACTGATTTTCTCTTTTGGGCTTTAAATACACTAAAAAAAAATTGTTTTTGTGGGGTTTTTTTTTTTTTTCCCCAGAAAGAGGACATCGCTTATGCCAACGTCTGAATTTTTTATACGGATAATGCTACGAATGAAATTAAAGTCAGCTGTAACAGTAGCATACGAGTTCTAGGTCAGTTTATCCTTCAAACCAAACCATGCCCATGTTTCCTCTACAGGCGAGCGCATCATACTAACAAAAACGCATTGCGTTATTAAATTAGCCTCACG
The DNA here is from genome assembly GCF_001660625.3 of Ictalurus punctatus. NCBI lineage: Eukaryota > Metazoa > Chordata > Actinopteri > Siluriformes > Ictaluridae > Ictalurus > Ictalurus punctatus. The sequence goes on from NC_030435.2 coordinate 22,256,860, forward strand.
GCTTCGCTAATTTGTGCACCCAATAAAGAAAAATGTAAAAAAAATGCTAAACAATAGGATGTACTGGATCAAGTGCTATTTTTTTTATAAGCGCCAGAGAAAAGACGGCGGGAGCCATATCGTCGAATTCTCGTACATTTATTTCCTTTTATTCCCATTTTCAAAAACTTTTGATGTTGTTTTTCTCTTCTTATATCTGGCAACCTCCGAGGTGAAAATCTGCACGACCCGACCCTAAATATGAGAAACGTTCCCTGGGTGAACATTCGTGCGACCGTTGGGCCGAACCCGAATACAAACTCCATCATCTCCACTACAAATCTCCATCCTTCTGTACGCTGCGATGGAATGACGCACGGAGCCTCGTTATAGTTCCGGTTGGAGGAGCATTACGATGCAGGACGATTATACCGTACGGTCCTGAAAGTCACTAGAGAAGCTGAAAAGTATCCTAGCTTAGGCACTTTTTTTCTTTCAAACTTTCCCCAAAGAGATCAAATGGAAGATATTATACTTTTGTGTCATTCTGATCTCTCCTTGATGAACTCAAAGTGACAACAAACAGTACCAAGGACCCGAGGATCAGATGTAGGCAAAAGCTTTGAACGCCTCGTACGTGAGATTAAAATATTAAATCATAGGAGATTTTCAAGCTCCCGTGAACAGAGATCTAAGAATTACAGCCTGACAGCACCGCGCTTCAACGAATACATATGAAGATGTATGCATTAGCCTTCTCGGAGAGACTTATTTTTTTTTAGGGATCAAATATATACATGAGGAGAGGGCCAATAGCTCCAAACATGCAGCATCATGTTAGTTCCTATTATCACTAGCACAGGTTCCCGACCCTGATCCTGGGGTATCCCTTGTTCTGCACATTTGAATGTTTTCAGGTCAGGGGGTACACCGTGGACCAGGGTTGGGGAACCTGTGACTGTGTACGGCTATAAACAGTCATTCCTACACCCGCTGTTTATTCCGTGTCTGGACGTTAATCAAAGTGCGCTTCAAAGTGCTGACGCTGGAGACTCCTTCCATAACTGCTAGATGAAAATCTTACGTAGTCGGTATGGTAGCTCGTTATTAATATGGAGGTTCGGGTAGTCTCATACGACGCGTACGAGATGAGCTCTCGGGAGCGGCACGGAGCCTCGTCATCACTCGAGCTGTCGATCCGAATCTCACTAGCCAATGAGAGTAAATCGCAGATAAGCCCCGCCCACACGAGAGGCTTGTACAGTAAACTTTGAACGTGTAAATGAAAATTCATGAACCACGATTAGCGGGAAGGCCGCTTAGAAAACCCATAATAGAGAACGCTGTCTGTTTACATTTTCGCCACGGAGTTTCGGAGTGTTCCTCTCCGTTCTCGTCGTACATTTTCCGTTCGTTTCTTGAAAAGTTACGTTCAGTACTTGCGGCACGTATTAAATTCCATATATGCCGCGCTCACGCACAGTAATATGAGAAAAATAAAGGTCTCCACTCTACAAGACTCGACGGATATTATTATCGATTTATTGTTCGCGACAGCAGCCTGGTACGCAAGATATGCTTGTTATTATTCTCATGATCTTTCGCATTCCCCACATTTGAAGAACAGAATTTCCTGTGAAAGATAACATGCCATCATAGTCCAACTCGTTCAGCGAGACATAAGTACAATCTCTCATACACTCGGCTCCGTCTGGCTCACGTTCAACTCTCATCACTCATCACTGCAACGTGGCACCAGATTCATAAATTATCAGGACACCAAATACTAGTGAGTCATTCCATGGTTTTTGGCAAACGTTAGTAATACATGTGGGTCGAACACACACAAACGTGGGCTGAAATCTTCTACATGAGATGTAAATGTTTTACAAAATGTCAAATGTCGGTCCAAATTTAGATTCCAATTGAATCCTTTCACAGGCGCTCTATGAATCTGGAATCATTTACAAATTGCCACAGGAGACGATTCAATTAAATTGTAGTGTGGAATTCATGCCATGACCAGTTTTCCATGACAGGAAATGACATCCAAAATTGCTGCTGCTTATTTTTACAAGTCAAAAAAAGCAGTCATCTTTTAAATAATTAAAGCGCACCTCTTATGGTTTTGAACCGTGTCTGATTTTGTTTGAAAGGTCTCAGACAATAGATTTACAAAAACTAACACTTTAACGTGCTCATAATTTAAACTGCAGCATTACCTTTTTTATCCCCCCCCCCCCCCCCCTCCCCAAAGTGTCACAAACGACTCGTTCAATGATCCGTTCGAAAGGATTCGTTCTAAACTCCTCCTTTCAGAGAGCATACTCTGCTCTGATCGGTCCGACGTCCCGGTCTGTCGTGATCGGTCTAGCGCCGTCAGCGGGCAGCCGATGAAGACCAGAGGCGGGTTTTTTTTTTTTGTTACAAACCTACATCGGCTAGTACAGGAAGTGAAGTCTGGAATCACTAACGACTCGGTTCAGAATCGGTTCGTTCTTTTGGGAGTCGATGACTCCGTTTGTCGTGCGCTTTTTTGATTTTTGAAACTTTGCACACGCTTTTACATTCACAAACTGCTACGTGTATAAGACACTACACGAAAGGTAACAGGTGCACTTGCAATCGAAAATAGTTTCAGGACGACAATGTTTTTAGGCTGTCTTTTCTGTGCAGCAAACCACACTTTAGTCATATACATGGTGCAAAGTACATCTCCAGCGTCAGAGCCTTCTTACGCTAGGTAAATAAACTGACGCAATAAACGACATGACGAATCTGTGAATGATATTACACTATTTGAGGACGTACCGTTTCTTATGGTGACAAGCTAGTGGCTCAGGTGAAATAGTTCATTCTGAAACTGAGAGCGTGCAGCATGGAAGCTCCTTATATATGTCTAGATCAGCATCTGAGACGTTTTTCCACCATGTTCAGTTCTAGCCTCGGTAGAGTTCAAGAGAGGGTGGAAGTGGGGATTAAAACAGATCTCGGTGTTAACGGTCCATGAAAGAAAAAGATCGGCCGTAACATTAAGACCACCTGCCTGATATTGTGCAGGTCGCCTTTGTGCCACCAAAACAGCTCTTACCTGTAGAAGCATGCACTCAACGAGATCTCCGGAGGCGTGCTGTGGTATCTGGCACCAACACAACAGCAGCAAGTCCTGTAAGTCCCACAGACGATCGATCATATTGAGATCTGGGGAATTTGAAGGCCTAATCAACACCTTGGGCGCCCAAGACCCTATCACCGGACCTTCCTTGGACCACGTTTGGTAGGTCCTAACCACTGCGTACCAGGAACACCCAACAAGACCTGCTGTTTTGGAGAGGCTCTGACGTCTCAGTCGTCCAACCGTCACGATCCGGCCCTTGTCAAAGTCGCTCAGATCCTTACGCTTGCCCGTTTTTCCTGCTTCCAACACATCGACTTCGAGAACTGGCCGTTCACTTGCTGCCTAACACTGTATATCCCACTCCTTAACAGGTACCACTGTATCGAGATAATCAATGTTATTTACTTCGCCAGCCAGCGGTTTTAACGTTATGGCTGATCGGTGTACACTTCGCAGGCTTTCTATACCATCTGGCTCCACATCAGCAACTAGAGATTGTATTTGTCGACTAGTCAAAGCGCCCCCTAGTGCAGATTACTGTACGTCCACCGTCACGGTACCAAAAGGTCAAATTTATTCAGTTCAACCGATAAAACACCCATCTGGTGAGCGAGCCTTGGCAAGCAGATGCGCTTTCTGATAAAGAACTGCCTCAGCATCTCTTATACGACTCCAATAAAGTGCAAATCCTCAAACTAGCGCCAGAAATTCCCCAGCAGAGGCTCACAGAAATAAGACCGAAAGAAGAAACTAGAAGTCTGGCTTGGTCTGGACCTAATTATACGTGTAACATAAATCCTAGTGCAAAGTAAGTGGGTGAAAATGAAAGATTCGATCGTCAGTTTGATGCAGTTCCTCGGCGCACAGATCAAGATTCATAATCCCAGCAGGAGATGCAGGTGAGATTCATACGGCTGGCAAACGTCTGCCCTCTCGCACGATATTTACGAGAGCCGCAAGTCGTTATCCGGGCTCGCTGTAAAAACAACCAAAAAACTGTGAACAGAACGTCTCCGAGTTTAATCATTTATTCAGGAACAGGATGTGAGATGAAGACTGTAGCAAGACCACAGCCAAAACATGAGGTCTGATCGGATTAACACCGACATGTGTCACTAATTTCATAAAGTTTTCCGCTGGCCGGACTGAGCGTCACATGATCAGATTCGGGAATTAGCAAATGATTCAATCATTGCTTCTCCAGGGAGCATTACAGAGGCAGATTTTCGTCTATTAGATAGAGACGGAGCAGCTAGGATTAAACAATATGCCCTTGATTTCATATAAATGTCATGGGATATGAAAAGCAGCACCTTCGAAACGATCCTTCCACATTATTACTGTTTCTCGGAAGAAAACACCTTTAATTCCGTCACATATTTGGGGGGGGGGACGACACGTCAGTACAAGTCTTACAAGATCCAGATAAAACTATGTGTGGTATAGTGTGTCGTATAAATTTGTAATTCTTAACTCATTAGTGCTGAGAAGACATCGATTTAGCATTTATGGAAGGAGTCTCTCAAGAGATAGAGGGAGGGAAAAAAAGAGGAGGTGTGAAATCCATTCGACTGCGTGCACACGTCGGTTAAAAAGGGCGTCATCGGACGCAGACGTCAGATCCGCCCCAAGACCTCAAAGCAAAAACGGTGCCTTTGCTGATTCCCCAAAGTCTGACTGTTGTCATGTTAGTAGAGCTGGAAATAAACTGTAGAACAACAAGGAGGACATCGAGTTAAACTTCTTGAAACTAAAGTACTTGTATTAATGCTAACAAAATACATATTTACTCCTTTTGAGAGCGAGAGAGAGAACCTGCAGCCTACGCAGGTCTCCTTCCAGGCCAATATATGCTAATATCATGCGCCACCCACAACGCAGAAAATTGAAAATCTGATCACGCAGTCCTCTGAGCACACCAGCTGAAACGGCATAAGTTTGTGCGCTCCCCGCAGCAACAGAAGCCAACAACCGTCGAGCACGACAGACGGCCTCTTGTCCGAAGCGGTGCACTGTTGATCGCGGCGCACGGGAATACGACGAGACGCGTCTCCGTCCCGAAGCTGGAGGAGAAACCCGCATGGCAAGCGCTTTCCTCCCTCGACTCATCAAGAAGCGTTTATTGCATCGTTATAACACCATGAATACACCTACAGACACCATCCTACAGTAGTAACGCGCCTGCCAAAAAGCTTTCGGTCAACTACACTGCATCAACACTCATTTCATACTGAATATATCAAACGATGAAAACCAGAAGCCTGCGTGTGCTTTCTGAAAGCAGTCCCTCACAACGAGGAAGAAAAGCTTGGGAATGTCAAGTGTGTCATGATGCAACGGTGGAAACAGTCAAGAAAGTTTTGTTACAGATGTCTTGGTTTCACGTCGCTCCACGGAAAGCGTCTTCACGTTCAGATTTTAGCCGGCTTTTATTTGTTCGTTTGTTTATTTATTTATTTATTTCGTAAACCATTAGTGCGGTTGAGACGGGGGCTGCTCGGCGGTTACGGTCCTCGGATCGCTCCCAGCGTCTTGACTTATTCGGTCCAAGTGCTCATTCAAGCAATATCGCATGAGATCCGGCCGTAGGCACGAGCGCGCGTTCAGTACAATGACACGATTGTGATGTCGGTAGATTCGTCTCGCGCCTCCGGGGTCGAGGGTTTGAATCCCTAGAACTAACTGCTGTATAAATACTATAAATACACGGCTGTAACCAGGATGGAGATGGGTGTAGCCGGTGTGGGTGTGGCTTAGCGTGACGGGAAGGTGGCGTTTGGAGGACGAGCTCTAGGGGTGATGTGTACCGTGGAACACCTGTGTTTTATTCGGATGTTAACGTGATCTTGATCGTGTAAAAATGAAAGAAATCACGTACACCTACCCTGGGTCTGGTGTGTTTCTGAACAGTGGGATGCCGACATGGTTCCACGGAGCAAATTAAATGTACATTTCAAACGCACTGCATCAGTTTGCCTCCTCGCGTAGACACATCTGGTTGTAATAAAACTACTGCGGGACTTTTTCTACAGAGATGTGTTTTTTTTTGTTTTTTTTTTTAAATGTAATAATAACATGATAAAATCTGCCTGGTTTTTCATCTTGCTGTTCTTACAGTCCTATAAATAACACAATGAATTATTGATTTTATTTTCTTGTTCATAAAAGCAGACAGGTTTTGTTTTTTTTTTAAATCTGCTCATATTTTCAGTCAGTGTTGTGTTTTGTGTGTGTGTGTGTGTGTGTGTGTGTGTGTGCTCAGTAGCACAGCAAATAATCTTCACACTGCAGCAGCAGGACGGATAAATTCTATACCAGTTCTTGCTTTAAAGTTGAAAGTCCCCTTATTGGAATCTTTTTGTTTTTATGTCTCTAAAGTCATCAAAAAGACTCCGCGTTCGACCGTCTGGGGTTTTTATTTATTTATTTATTTATTTATTTTTCCATCTTACGTTCGCACAAAGGCGACGATATAAACGACAACTGCTGCGTTTTGAACACAGAGATCTGTGGACACTTTGAAACTAGTCGGCTTTCCCCGCTCATATCACCTCACAGCATGTACAGACGAAGTCTCGTTTCTGTTTCGACAGTCAACACGCGCTCACTGACCACCTCACTGCACCCATTCGTGCGATTATCCGATCGGCCAATCACGTGGCAGGAGCTGAAGCCGTCCGGTTTCCGTGCACCTGTACTCGCTGGGCGGTCGTATCAGATTCCTGTACTTGGATGACTCCCCTGTTGGAGTCATCCAAGTGTCGTTCGCTCCGAGATGCTTTTCTAGTCGCTACGGTTGTAATTCGTGCTTATTTATATGACCGTAGCCTTCCTGTCGACTCAAACCCATTCCGAATGTGCTCTGAACGTTAACCGAAGCTCCGTACCTACCGTCTATGCTCTGTGGATAACGTCACGATCGAGCAGGTGGACGCGTGTATATTCAGTGTGGAATGCTTAAAAGCGTCGAACGTGCCATGATGGACAGTAATAACCCAAGAACCAATAAGCCAGAGGTTGTTTTTTTTTCCTGAAGGGTTTGATCTCCAGTCCTACAGAAAGCAATACTGCAGCTTTAGGGGCTGAGAAGCAGGAAGAACGTTGGCGGAAATACAGAACCTGAGACTGCAAACTAACTCGTGGACTGCGGTACCTGCCACTCAAGAGCAGAATAAATTATTAGCAAAGCGATCCAATCCACGGTGTGTTCCCACCTCATGCCCGGCGTTCCCGGGAGAGGCACTTGAAAGCGTGTGGTGTCATCAAAAATTCCATGTGAAGCCACGTCCATATATCTGTAATATGTCTGAACGCTAGCGTGCATTCTGCCTGAACGAGAAAAGACAAAGACGTAAGTTTAGTACGTATATCAGACGGCTAACTGTTTTCAGATGCGCGCCGAGAAGAAGAAAACGTCGAGGCAAACGTCCGTCGTGAACGCCGTTTAACGATAAGCGGCTCCGTGTCGTCTTACCGACTGAAGTCACCACGGTCCCGGCTTTCTGCTTCCTCACAAGACCAAGGTTCGTGATCTCACAGGAGGACGTCGGTGCAAAGTTAAAGTGAACGTTAGCAGTGATGTCCCTTTCATGTCCTTTCCCCTTCGGTGAACTGCTTATTCTACCGCTTCGATTACACGTGAACACTGTTTTAGCTGGAAAAAAAAATAAACAAACAAAAAGAGAAAAGGGTAGTTTTCTGGTGTCTGCCTGAAATATCGGCATGGCAGGATGTGAAAAACGTATGGCTAAACCGTAAATGTTGGCACCTCTGTTTTCAAACCTTGGTGCGGTGAAGAAAGCGGAAAAACGACCCGTTATTCAAGGCAAATTGGAAAATCGTTCGGATCTTTCAGACACAATTTTACACGAGAGCAACATCCATTAAATGCATTACCTCGTGCTTTAATTACACGTCATGTCTACCGCACCGAGTAACAGCTGGACCTTTGCGTCAGCGTCAAACTATTTTAACGACACGCTTAAAACCTTTTTTTTTTTTTGGTAATCCAGCGAAAACACACACATCTGCTCTGTTCATCTATATCGCACTGTCAGAAACCGGGAGAGAGATTAAAAAAAAAAAAAAAAAAAAAAAAAAAAAAAAAAAACGCTTTTATCTTGGACTTTGAAGTAAACAACAAAGTGCTCATTATTACGACTGGCTATTATTTTCTCCACTTGAGCAAACGCATGAGTATTTGCGGGGGGGGGGGGGGGTGTTGTGCTACGGACTCCGTTCAAGAGTTATTACGAGTAATTAGAGATGGAAAGCGCTAGAAACCTTGCATGAAGCCCTCAAGAAGTATTTACACCTCGGCGCCGTCGAATTCTCGATTCTGATCGGGCGGGAAATTTTCCCCGAGAGCAACTCTGGTTGTAGTCCGAATCACAGGTTAATTTTATCGTTTCTATAGTAACGACTCATTCATCGGGACCTGTGCTGTATGGTGGACCGCACAACGTAACCCGACCATAATAATAAACCGATTTTTGGTTTTTATTTACCAAAGTAAATCGTATAATCGTTGACGTGCTGGTGCTTTCTGTATGGAGGCGTTCATGTAAGGAGTCTCCAGTGTCAGCACTTTGTAACACCGAGCAGGTTTTCCGCCACGGGAACGTCTTCAGGACTTTTTGTGCTTTGGGATTTCTCACAAGTGATACCTTGTTATTCGGACAACGTTCCAACGTAACTATAAACGGATAAAAACGACGACGTCCGTCAATCGTTTTAAAAACGCAAGCGTCGGCAAATGACGGTGATGTAAAAGGAATAAAAGACTTCTGTGTTTATGTGGTGTTTTAGACAAATAAACAACTGTAGCTGTAACTCAACAGTGTGCCATTGATTATTTTCCCGCCCTCAAGAGCAGCTGTTGCGTAGAGAGGCGAGAGACCCATAACTCACACCACCACAAATAGAACATAGCGCTGCAGGGAAGTGGATTCGTCCTGACACGCACCCCCCCCCCCCGTCGTTTCCCCTTCTGTGATTGGTCGTTCCTTATCAAGGTTGTCAGGGTGTAAAGGAGATTAAGTGATACGGCTCTCACCTTGTCGTACAGTCTGAGCGGTGCTTTATTAAACGGGGAAAATTTGAGTCAGCTTTATTAGCTCACGTTGTGAGGACACTTTCAAGGGTTCATGAGGGGGGAAAAGAAACGTCTCGAGCACAACGGGGTGCTATTAATAAACGGAGATGGAGACTTCAAACTGTTTCTATCAGACTCTGCAGGAAACTCGGTGGAAACCCGGCCGGCGTCGTATTAGCGCATGGCGACGGGATAATTAAGAAAATAAACAGTGTGTTGCATGTTAGATGTTGATTTTGATCAGGGATGAATACTAAACGTAACCCCAAGTCAGCGTGTTTCCATCCGATGCGACCGTCTAGGCTATTTGCTTTCGGCTTCCGAGTTATTAAACCCGCTTCGAAGCCCATTGGTCAGTACAAAGTGAAGCGATATCCTGTAACGTTCAAGCTTTCTGAACAAACCAAGACGTCTTACCTGTTTGATAGCATGCAGCAGCTTCCCATAAGAGTATACGATGACGAGGAATGGTAGGATGAGGCAGAAGACAAAGAGGCAGATGATGTAGGAGATGTTGTTGGCCGTCTTGGTCACCCAGTCCACCGAGCAGGTGGTTCCGGGCCCTTCGGGTCCGTAGCGACTCCAACCGAAGAACGGCGGCAACGTCCATACGAGGGAGTAGACCCAGGACAGCACAACTCCGACTGCAGTTTTAGTGTAGTTGGTGACGTCAGGCTTGGCCGGACACATCATGGTACAGTAGCGCTCGTAGGAAAGCACCGCCAGGGAGATGAGTGACACAATGCCTGCAGACATGCATGATGGGATACATTATCATCATAAGATTTAGAGGTTTAAAGTGGGCGGGTTTAAAGGGTAGGGTTCAACGTTCCTGTTACCCAAGGTACGAAGAAAGCAAATATCTCAATAGTACAAGGGTTCAACGCAGTACGAGGGTCCCCGTTCCTCAAAGTTCCAACCATGTTCCTAAAAGTCCAATTACGCACCGTAAATGTTGCGGTGAAAGACAAATACTACGGAAATAAAAGTCAGACTCTTGAGGAAATAACCCAAACGACCCGATTTTTACAGTGAACGTTGCTAGTTTCAGCACGTACGCTTGCACGCTAGCTTTTTACACTTTTCTGGCCACAAGCTTCCGGATCCCGAAGGCCCTTCTGACGTAACCGTAAACGTCCTGCGTAAAAAAGACTCGAAAGAAACTCGGGATTTCAAGTAGAGCTTCACAACGAGAACTCAAACGATGGTTCCCGTCAAAAACGGGAAGATTTTCTACAATTTTCCACTAAACTGCGCGGGTTCATTTCTATTCGTCTGGCAACCGGCGCTCAAACAGGCGATCGGTGCACCGCTTCGGACGGACGCTTCTTCCGTTCAGACGCGTAACCACACCGGGACGACAGATGGACCTGGGTTTTCCATTTCTCTGTGGATCATCTTCAAAAGTAATGACAAATATTTGTACTCGTGACGATTCCATTTTAATTAGAGTGCCCGGAGCTGAGAACGGTCGGGCGGCCCGTACGCGAGTCGACGACAAATCTGAACGAGAACACAGCAAAGGTTTTCTGTCCAACGCCAGACGTGCGCTAGTTTTAATGCCGTTTAATCGATCTCACCGCGACGTGCTGGATATCACGGAAGCTAGATTTAATAACATAAAGCCGAGTGAAAACACGACACGTGACAAGAAAACGGGCTTCGGATGTCACCAGGGAAATGTTGGGAATATTTTCTTCGACTTGTTTTGTTTGGTTTATGCGCACACATGAGCATGAGCAAATTCACAGCAATTATGAATCACCCGAGGCTCGGAGGGGAAACATTCTGCAGTGTGCTCGGATCGATTCAGCTGAAGGCCTGCCAAACATGTCCAGAAAGAGAAGCTCAAACTTACAGCTACCTGTTCTGATCTCTTAGTATGTAACTGCAATCCTGATGTCATTTAAAGGCGGATCAACTCCGCCGCCATTTTGAACACGTCCCTGCTGTTGTTGTTGTTTTTTTTTACTGAATTGCTTTGATTACTTTATCTGATGCGCATAAATTCGGACGAAGAGAAGTAAAAGTGCTCGATCGATTCGCCGCTTTAGTGTAAAGCACGACACGTACGGGTTTATCGACGTCTAAAACCTACTGATGAAATAGTGTTTATTCGAATAACCACACCGGACAAATGCTAGCAACCAAAAGTACTTAACTTACGCTTTAATACTTCCTTACTATACTTCAGTATTGTTTTAGGGGACGTGTACCGTATTGATTAACCCGAGTAAAATATTCATCAAAAAATAAAATCGTCGTCACCTTTCTTAATTAGATTTCTATGGAAAAAAAAAGGTATACTTTCTATTAATAATATTTTTAATTCCGTCCAATCGAGTAATCATTACATTACGACTGTAGGAGCCGTAACGTTACGTATATTTCATTATTGTAACATCATATATGTTTCAGTGGTTTGCACGTTCGCGTCACACCTCCAGGGTCGGGGGTTCGATTCCCACCGTGCACCTGTGTGTGCGGAGTTTGTATGTTCTCCCCGTGCTGCGGGGGTTTCCTCCGGGTACTCCGGTTTCCTCCCCCAGTCCAAAGACATGCACGGTAGGCTGATTGGCGTGTCTAAAGTGTCCGTAGTGTATGAATGGGTGTGTGTGTGATTGTGCCCTGCGATGGATTGGCACCCCGTCCAGGGTGTACCCCGCCTCGTGCCCGATGCTCCCTGGGATAGACTCCAGGTTCCCCGTGACCCTGTAGGATAAGCGGTATAGAAGATGGATGGGTGGTCACTTCCTCTGTCGACGTTAATAAGAACCAAAAGAAGAAAAAGCTTGTCATGTTACAGAGAAATCCCCAAGCGTACACACCTCTGTTCTGGAGATCTTGCGAACACGTAAATCTTCCGAACGTTTCAAAACCCTGACACCGGAGACTCCTTCCAGACCGAAAACTTCACCAAATCAGTGATTTCACACCATTTCAAATCTGTCTGAAACGGACTTTAACGCACGAGCGCTCGTTATCAAAAACGGGATTCAGGTGCAGGTGGTCATGTGACTGTGATGTCGTAAGGTGCAGTGGCTGCTGGGAACTGTAGTCCAGAGTTCCTCCTCTGACATCTGAAACCTGCCACGTGTTATGAATCCGGTTACGCAAACAGCTGGAGCATATGCTGAGAGCATCTCTGATGAAAAAACGGTGTCAATCGAATGCAAATTAAAAGACGAGCTCGGAGAATGACATCCAGCGAGAACATAACAGTGTACTTCATGCTCATTAAATTTAATGTGATTAGAACTAAAAAAAAAAAAAAATTCCTGACCTCCTTCTGCTGGATCTGAACGAAACATTCTTCTTTTCAGTCTGCGAGAAGGAACAAGTTTGCCGAATCGAACGGCTAGAGCGGTAAAATCTCAACTCTAAGGTGTGTGCGTGTGCGTGTGTGTGTGTGTTATGAGAACGAACTGTTCTATCCTAAAACAGATCAGAGTTATGACTTTGTCCCTGGCTAATTCTGCATCGTTTTTATTACGGTCGAGCACAGCGAAAGAACATTCCGGTGACTTGAACTCACTTCTGAAGAAAATATACCCGTTGAATTGCGTGTTTTCCCCCATAACGCCGCACTCATCGCGTCGACGTCGCATCCTAAGCCAAAGAATATCTAGTGACAATTCTCGACAACGAATCAAAATGTAAAACAGACTCACTGAAGTAAAGGAATAAAACGGGTGCCGCGATCTTATCCGGAGACCACGCTGACAAGCTTAACTCACTTATTTAAATCGCCGAGAACGCTCACCAGAACAAATCCGAATCGATTCAAAGAAAAATGAGACTAGCCATTCAATTTGGACAAAAGTAATGGCACCCTATAAAAGGAGGCAGAGTTAGCGCGTGTGTAGCTAGCTAGCTAGCTAGCTGACTCACTGCAGCGGCTGAGCTGCATTACTGGCCGATCTGAGCAGGACTATGAGCGTTGCCTTTTATGGAGTCTCGTGGGCGTGGCTCAATGTAAATCAACTTCAGCATTACTTTTACAGCAGACTGTTGTAAACCTGGCAGGAAGATTTCGCCGAGACTGATGAACGAGGCCGAGTGCGCTCTAACGTGCTGAATGCTGAATGCGTGTTGATGATTTAAACATGCAAATTACACGCTGAATCAAGCTTCCTTGTATTACTTTCCGAGCTGCATTAAAATTAAAAAAGAGCAGGTTTTCACGGCTGATCGACTACACTTGGAGTATAACAACAAGGGATAAATTGTGTGCGTTTCTGTTAAGCCGAGCTGTTCCTGCTGGTCCCGCCCGTCTCTGCTGGGTGCGTCATTAACCGAGTTCTGGGTTCAAGTACAGCTTAATGGAGGGAGAATTTAGCTGGTACGCTGAGGAGGTAGAGACAGATAAACCGAGAAAAAAAGGGCGACAGGGTCAAAGGGTGAAGCAGATGGACGACTAGCAGGTGGGACATACAGGGAGGTGAATGTTAAAATTAAAGTCCAGTCCTGAAGAAGTATTCGGGAAGTATTTTACCAACCTGTGAAGTGATTACTGTCCTACAACCGCACATGGTTTATTCCTGTTGTACCTCAGCGGTTTGCCAACAATTACATTAATTAATTAATTAATTAAACAGTGACATCATAATTTTTAAAAATGCATTTATGTACAAAAGGGTACTGAACTATACCTTTCCTTGGTCCAGGTAGGCCTACTTTCTAGTTACAAGATAAAAGTACTAAAAGGTACATAAGGTACTAATAGCTCTGAGAGTGAGCAGGGAACAGTCGTAGCATAATGTAAACACGTTTGGGATGATTATTACGAGTGCACCTGACAGGCTCAAAACAAGGGTACTAAACTGTACTTTTCCTAGTCGCTGGGGTGGTACCCTCAATGGTGTCCACGTTTTACCTTTAATATGGAGATACTCTGGATATACTCTAGTACCTTTAAAATGCTCTAAGGTAAATAAACGGACCGTAATTCCTTTTTATTTTAAGAGTAAAGCTTTACACGTAGGCCAGCATGACATTCCCCTATGTAAGAGATACGGTACTAATGGTACTAAATGTGTACGCTTGATGGTACTATCCCAGTGATAAGGAATGGTACTGTTTAGTACCTTTATTTCTGAGAGTGAGCAGTGAATGCTTGTAATGCGTAATGTGAATCCATTTTGGAATTTCTTACTAAGAATTCATTTTAAGAGCGTACCTCACAGTCTCAGAAAAAGGGTACTAAACTGTACCTTTCCTTGTTTCTGAGGCGGTACCTTCAGGGGGACAGTAGGCTGTACAGTAGGCTAAATTTCACCTGGAAATGGTAGAAGGTACCGGGTAAATGAACTGTACTGTATTATGGGGAATTCTGGGTAAAATATACAACCTAAAAAGGTACTAAAGGGACCAAATGTGTACCCTTGAGAGTACCATCACAACGACGAAGAAAGGTCATTTTCCTTTTTGCCTTTTGAATATGCATTTCACGTGCAATATGGGATTAGAGTAGCTTTAAATTGATAGGTAAGGTGTACTAAAGGTACTTGATGGGACCGCGCCTGTGATGAGGAATGCCTGAGAGCGCACATGCAACTTTCCTCGCGCTGATCAATGCCGTTCATGTAAAGTGAGACCCGTAGCACGCTGTAAAAAAAAAAGCTGAAACGAGCACGAGACACGGCGCATACTCACCGAAGAGCGAATTGGCGAAGCCGTACCACACGCACGCGGTGCGTCCGGCAAGCCATCGTCCGCGCGTGCTGGCGGCGAGGCTGAACGGCGTGGCCAGCGCGCACACGAGCATGTCGCTCAGTGAGATGTTTATGAGCAGCAGGTTGATGGGAGAGCGCAGCGCCTTGTGGCGGCCGAACAGCACGAGCGCCAGCAGATTGTTCACAAAGCCGACGGTGGAGATGAGCCCGAGGCACGCAGCCACCACCGAGTGTCCGGTCGGGCTCAGGCTGAGCTCGGAGTCGCGTGCTGCTCCGGTGTCCGAGACATACTCCGGGGATCCGCAGCAGCCGCCCGCGCTCCCGTTGGACCAAACCATCGCCGGCCGCGCGCATTGACACACGCACACACAGTTCCGCGAGTTCACGTGCGGGAATGAAACGGTTGTATTTGTGCTCGGGGTTCGAGGGAAAGATCCCAGGGATTTTAGGAAAGGAACAGAAATTGGCATACGATTTTGTTTTAGTGCTTCATTCGATGAGAAGGTGAGAAGTTTAGAGTGGCTCTGCTCCACCGTGTGGTGATTGGACGGATCCCACACATACACACACACACATACACACACACAGAGAGAGAGAGAGAGAGAGATTTTGTTTTGCAATCCTTCTGAGGCCATTAAACTTTTAAAGAAAAGTCCTCACGAGGACCAGGCACAAGGTCACCACAAGGTCACGGATATTCCTGTCATTGTGGTTACATTTTGTCCTCACCAAGATATAAATACACGCACGCGCGCGCGCACACACGTTTGCCGTATCCATCCACTGACATGTACATTAACGCATATAAAAATAAAAAATAAAAAATGTGCCATAATCTGGTTAATAATCTGTAAATTTTTCAATTTGGATTAATGTTACAGTTAATACCCAAATGTGTGTGTGTGTGTGTGTGTGTGTGTGTGTGTGTGTGTGTTGTGTGTGTGTGTGCGCGCGCATCACTATACGAGACATTGAGGAATAACTGTCAGATTTGATTGAGGGGTGTTGAGCAACACATTGTTCTTAAAAAAAAAAATTCCAGCGGATTACAGCAAAAATACACCTTCACCAAACGCATTTTAAACTGTAGCCTAAAAGTACAAACAAGTCACAGCAAAACCGACCCAGCAAAAGCAGAACAAATGGTAAAAACACCAAATCTGGCAACACGATTATCGACATGACCTCAATCACATGATCTGTTTTTCCTAAAAGTCATAAATGACTTGAATCGATTTTGTTTCATCTGGATTAATGTCTTTTTTTGTTGTACTACTCAGCTTTGGCTTCTGTGTTGACAGTTACACATTCCCAGTCCTATTTTGCAGCATTATTGGACTTTAGATTGCACTACACAGTGAAATCTACAGCTGAGTAAGTGTCTGGTCTGGATTGGAGGACATTTTGTGTGTCAATTCTGGAGGATGTCTAGAATAAATTTTCACCTTCATTGATGAGTGCGCTATCCTGTCTGGATCCTGGGCTGAGGGTCATATTTTAGTGAGTTTAAATTAGACCCACTCCAGTCTTAATGAGGGGACACACTGCGCCTGTAGGAGCATCCTTCATTAGTCATAACGACACAAAACTGCTGTCCGTGGTCCTGAACTTTCACTGGAGCCGCTTTTAACTCGGGGTGTAAAACTCAGGCTTTCGCACCATATGAAACCACATAAGATACGATTTCAATTCTTCGAGCAATTCTTCGTTGATACCACTAAAAATTGCTATGGTACAATCTGACGGATTTCGATTCATAAGGCAATGATTTGCTGTTTGACTGTGCCTCTGAATCTGCTATGATACAGTGTAATACGATTCAATATTTGATTCCTATTTCAGCGATTCAATATTTGATTCATATTGCAACGATTCAATATTTGATTCATATTTCAACGATTCAATATTTGATTCATATTTCAACGATTCAATATTTGATAATACCGATACCATGAAATCTGCTGATATGATACGATTCCGTTTCGAGTCATAAGGCAGTGATTCGATATTTGACGATGGCACTGAATCTGCAAGGATGAGATTCAGTACGTTTCTATCCATAAGCCAACGATTCAGTATTTGATAACGTGCACTCTGATACGATATAAGACTTTGATTTGGCATCCTATAATCGGCACGTGACCGTCTTTGATATTGCTTTACCTGCAATTGCATCCATCAGTGCCTCCATTATATGACAATTATGAGATACCAAGTCATAATTCTGTGACGTCGTCTGACGTTATAGAACCATTCTGGCCAAGAGATGAAACCCATACGCGTAGACTAGCCCGTGTACACACAGACACCTTTCAACAATACCAACAGTATCTCAAATTCATCACTTATCATCTCATAATTATGGCTTAGTAACCAATGTTGTCTTTTTTTTTTTTTTTTGTCCCTTAGAATGCGTGTGGAATTTGTCTGCTAGTATTACTACTAATCACGGCACTAATATAAAGAGCAGGACAGGCTTCATGATCTATTCTAGAGAAATTCAAGCCATCCACGCTAATATTCAAAGGAGAAGAAAACACCGGTGACACTGCGGTCTCGGTTAAATATTCAGTTCAGGTGAAACAGCAAGTATAAACCCTTCAAGTAAGCTTACGTGAGGAAACTATTCATCTTAAACCTGAGTGTTCTAGACGGGCCAGAAACCCATGAGCATTATTCATTATTTATTAATTGTTGCTGCTAGACGGTGTATAAATGTTCCAATTTTCTCACGTCTGAGATGTTGAGTCTCATTTTTTCCTTTTTGCACACCACAGCAGGCTTTGCGTATTAAATAGGAGCCGGAGGCGAAAAGATTTAATTGCAGAGTGTTTTGATTAAAGCTTTTCCTCGCGTAGAACTGTGATTATACTCTGCAGGAGTGAGATCTCATTCGGACGGACGCAAGGGTTTCATTTTTTTGTTTTGTTTTGAAATCCACATGGCGTTGTACTGTATGTATGGGGCAGTGGTGGCTTGGTGGTTAAGGCTCTCGGTTACTGATCGGAAGGTTGAGGGTTCACGCCCCAGCACTGCCACGCTGCCACTGTTGGACTCTTGAGCAACGCCCCTAACCCTGACTGCTCCAGGGGGCGCTGTATCATGGCTAACCCGGCGCTCCGATCCCAACTTCCTAACATGCTGGGATATCCGAAGAAAACAATTTCACTGTTCTGCAATGTATATGTGATCAATAAAGAGTCATTCATACATTTTTCTAAATGTCTTGTGCTCCCCCGTCCCGCCCCCCTCAAGTTTTTCTGTAAAGGAGAGGTTTCTTTCTTTAACATTTATGGAAAAGGTCTCCAGAGTGAGCGCTTTTGTAATGATCAGAGGCAAAGCTGTAACTTAAGGTCGTTCCCTCACCACCTTCTCTTTTCTCTTGAAGTTAATGACACACACACACAGCTTTTCAAGTTACATAGAAATCAGAATCCTCAAACCCCTTCATACCTACATGCATATAAACTTATACCTAAACCTATAAACCGCAGTATATAT
>NC_030435.2:22282726-22292726 GCF_001660625.3 Ictalurus punctatus
GATGGAATGACGGGTGGATGGGCAGATGGGTGGATGGAATGACGGGTGGATGGGCAGATGGGTGGATGGAATGACGGGTGGATGGATGGATGGATGAACAGAAAGAAAGAATGCATGCAAGTAACAAAGCAGCAAGAAAGAGATGGATGGATGGATGGATGGAATGACGGATGGGTGAACAGAAAGAAACAATGCATGCAAGTAACAAAGCAGCAAGAAAGAAAGAGATGGATGGATGAATAGCTGCAGTCATCCTGCAGTAAGGACGTGTAAAAGTCAGATTAAGTAGAATAAATCTGCAGCGCTCGGCGTGTTTAGCTCTTCTTTTTATATTCTTCAAATAATAAAAAGATTGAAATAACCTTGAATTAAAAGATTACAGCGTACACAGAAATACAGACACCGGTAACAAATTATAGCATTACATCACATTAAGAAATACAAAATCAAGCTGAGAAACACCTCCGGAACAAACCGTAAATCACGAGCACGCCGCTCTTTACCGGGACTCAAGGGTAATGTGGTTGTTAACGCTGCTTAGCAAATCAATACTCGGGGTTTAGAAACAGTTTTACGCGGCTATCGGGTTCCCTGTGGACATTTATGACAGGGTTATAAAGATCGTATATTCACAAGCAGTAATGGAAATCAATCGCGATTAGAAGCTCATATTTCTCTCTCTCTCTCTCTCTCTCACCTTTACAGCTCTCTCAGGAGAACAGAGGAACACATCTAGAGGTTAGCTCCAATTAAATCCAAAGAAAAACCCACCGAAATCCTCCTGCATTTAGAGCAGTGTGACTTATTTGCTCACGATGAAACCAATTATGTGGTATTAACCGAGCTAATAAAACTTAGATAAGGCTAAGCTCCTCAAACACAAGCACAAAGACCACCTAAGTGCTCTCTTTTCAATAACAAATAGCCCTGTTTTTAAAATAAACAAACATACAAATAAAATCGAAACTATATTATGATCCTAAAGCCTGTGAATATATGATTTTAGGCCATGCCTGCTACCTGACCACACGACGCTACGCTACCATGAGGAATAAACCGATTCAGCTACAACTGACATCATGCTAATTGGTGGATACGAGCTTCCATTCATTATCCTGAAGATCCACCTTCCTGCAGGTTTCCTCTCCAGGTTTCCTCCTCCACTTCTTAAGGCAGTGATTAGACGGTCAGGTGGACACCATTATGGTTGGAGCTCAAGAAGGTAGATCTCCTGGAACAGGGTTGGTGACCAACTGCTGTAGAACATCCCTGAGAGCTAAACTAATAACGCTTTCTCTTTCCCATGCTCGACACCGCCTGAACCCGTCAGCTAGTAATAAACCGCTTCTCCGGCTGCGGTGAGTCACAGCCGAGAGAAGAATCTTAACCGGGACGGTGATGTGCTTCAGAAACTAATAACCCTTCACTCTATATCGCGAGGCGGATGCATAATGTAGCAGCGCAGCTCTACGCATCTAACGCATTCTCAGTAGAACGCGATGGAGGTGACAGAAATGCGAATATTCGGATGAAGAAGTGCGACATCCGAGTCGATAATGCCATGCCCAGCTGAGCGTGGAGCCCAGATTCAGTGCAGAGCGTGTACGACATGCCGCTGTACGCGAGCCTTCAGAGCAATGAGTGTGTGAGCGATCGTGCTCCGGACCACTGAATGGAAATCCGAGGCACTTTTCCAGACTGCAGAGGGAATATATAGGAAATAAAATGCATGAGCACGTTATAATTCGTTCTTCGGATTCATTGCCGTTAGGGCGGAAATGTACGGCTTAAGGCTCGAGGCCAGCTGGGAACTCCAGACTCACTCAAACTGGACGGGTGAAGACTGGATTGAGACCAGTGTGGTCTACACCCACGATAGCCTCAGTTTCCAGTTCTTGGCTGACAGGAGTGGAACCTGATCCACCTCGGGTTTGACGCGAGATGCTTTTTTGCTCGCCACGGTTGTAAAGCGTGACTATATGAGTTATTATAATCCTTCCAGGCAGCTCAGACCAATCTGGCCTTTCTACTCTGACCTCAGCAAGGCGTTTCCACCCACAGAACTGTTGCTCACGCGATGTTTTTTGAACCATTCTATATAGACTCTAGACAATGTCGTGTGTAAAGATCCCAGGAGATCATCAGTTTCTGCACGAATAATCAAACCAGCCCATCCGACACCTCGGTGTAAAAATCCTTAAAAAGTTCAAGATTTCAGTAGCTAACCAAATGCCTTTGGCGGGGAAACCGTGCAATCCAAATTCGCAATAAACGCATCACGGCATCTCAGATGCAGAGACCAGCCACAACACCAAGGCATCAGGGAGCATATGAGAGAGAAATAGCGAGAAGGTGTAGTCGAAAGGTGAGATGGAGCGATAAGAGTAGAAGCTCATGATAGGGATGGTAACTCGGAGTGGAACACGGCACGGGCTCCACATACTAACGCACTGTGCAGAAGGTCGACAAATGGGTTCATTGCAGAGTGAGCACTGCTAGTCGAAGGAAAAACAAGCGCCGTGTGGAATCGCAGACGTCCGGTTCAGTACGGCCTCGCTATTGAGGTCACGAGGATACTGAATACACACTAAATGGTTTCATGCGCGATTTCTCTGCCGTCTTATTCGCAGTATCTGGGTGTACTGACATGACGAGCACAGCGATGAACAGCAAGAAAATCTCATTCATCCGCATCATGCAGGAGTATTTTCGTACGTGCTAATTAACTGGAGAGGGATAATGTTAACCAGAATCATTCTAGTCCCTTGTAAGCATTTTTTTTTTTTTTTTTTTTTTAAAGCAAAACTGCTCCTGCAGTGCCACCAAGACTACAACAACAGAGCTTCTTTCCCTGGCTGAAGAATCGGCGCACATCTCCGAGTCATTTGACTTCCATGCTGAATGACTTCCCTGGTACACTGGAAATGAAATCCATATCAATTTTTTTTTTTTTTTTTTTTTTTTCCGAGAGGTCATTTTCTCTCATTACACCGCGCATTTTTATGGCCCTCGCTCCACAGCGGTAAATGAAAATTTAATCGATTGTCACAAAGAGCCGGAGACAATGACAGAGCAAGGAATTATCCAGAATTACTCAATTCATCTTGCAAAAAAAAAAAAAAAAGAAAAGAAAAAGTCTAGCTGCCTCTCTTGCCTTACATGATCCCAGAGGAACCAAAAAGCTGGTGCACCAGAGAGGGTTTACTGAATAAGTAACTCCGACTGTAGTCCATTATGAAGTCCTTTGGGGGATGGTGTCTCAAGGTCATATTGACGCTACACAACGGTTTGCGTGGTGTGGGCTCGTACGCCATGCTGGGCGTCATGTGAGCGGAATAAACCAATCACGCAGGGAAGGGAACCGTGAGGGAAACTGGAATATGTTGCAGAGAAAATATCGGACAACCCTCTCTACCGCCTGAGCCACAGCCGGAACTCGTAAACATTTTGGGTTAAAACGATGGGGGGAAAAACAGTGATGTCGGGTTGCGCTGATGATCTATTTTTTTTTTTTACTTATTTATTGAGTAAATTTGTTGAGAACCTGAATAATAGATCAAGGATTGGCTGATGTTGAGGATGTCTTCACGATAAAAAATAATAGAAAAATAAAAGAAAAATCGAAAACGTCAAATACGTCTCTGTGCTTGTGATTCCTCGGGTACTCGGCTTCCTCGAAAAATCACACGTTCGGATCGAAAAACAAAACAAATGGCAACCATGACACACTTCTATTACAGGAACATCTGCTCGCCTAATCCCATGGTGTTGTCCTGAGCTCTACCGGGACACTCCAACGATCTAGACAAGAGATTCATTAAAAACCGCCTGTAACTGGATTGTGCTGTCCCTGAGGACGGCGCTACCTTGGTACAGCAGTGAAGTGCTTTGGCTAGCATTGTGTAACAGCTACATCTGTTAGCATTGATGAAGTGAGCATCCCTGTTTTGACATTTATTATATCAAGGACACTAGGCACTTTGTCAGACAGCGGCATTTCAGTTCTGTTTCAGTAAAATGTCGATGATGCTACAAAATATACCTTGGAGATACCTGTGGAGATGTCGTAGGATATGAAACTTGATTAAATGCAAATGAATTGCCAACTGGATCAATGCAATTCCCATAAACAGGGAAGTGCAATCACTCAGGCAGATAAGTCGCCAAGCACGACTTCACACAATTGTTGTGTGATAGGGAAGAGCTGGCTGGTGGTTGGGAACTGGCAGGTGACCAGATTGGGTGGGGAGGATAGAGGGGGTGGTTGTGTGTGTGTGTGTGTGTGTGTGTTTGTCAGAATGATCTATTCTCTCAAACAGTTGTGTCGACTGTTTAATACAGGAAGTGAATAATTATAAACTGGAAGTCCTAACAGCTTTCCACACCACCACCTATAATGCTATTAATCACAGATTACACCATTTCACATTTATAGCTCTGACTTCAAGTGCCTCGAGGTCCTCAGGATCTCCCCCTTAGGAGCCATAGCCATGTTTCTTTGTCCAAATGAATCTGAATTAGCATACAGCTTGCATAATTCATCTCCTCAAGTCCCAGACTGTTGATTAGAGTGTCATGCCCACAAGAAATGCTAGCGTAATCACAGACTGACAGCACAGCCTAGAGCACACACACACAACCGGGCCTGTTTGTGTTGAGTTGAGTGCAACTCCCGCTTATTTGGGGTAACATCATCGTGGACCACGATGAACCGAAAACAGGCCAGTAATAAACGCCGTCCGGGCCGATTTAAATCGGGCGTAGATTCGCTCATCCGTGGAATAGCTCAGGAAGTTCTCACTGAGGGACTTGTAAAGGGTGTAGCCTTAGTAGGGAGTGACGCATAAGCATGATCACTTCAGGACTAGGGAAAGACTAGATAAGCATTGATTATATAAGGGAAACAGGGTGCGGGATGAATGATTCACACCGAGGATGCACTGTTTCAGTTTATCTGCACAGCACATAGACACGTGTTAAAGGGTTTAGTTTAACTTCAGGAGCCGGGGCGTATCAAGTACACCACCTGTTCAGGGTGTAGCAGGAGAGGAAATGAGCTCAGATCCTGGTTAGAGTCAAGGATTTTTTGCACATTCCAAGTCATCATATTCTGAAGCATTTGGAAGATATAGGAGTATTGGACGCTAGACTTAGACAATGATGTAAGATTGTATCAACCACTGCTGAGGGGTCAGTCCTTCTCAAGTGGTCCAATAACTGTAAAGTTTTTTGCTTATATTAGATCTGTTTCTCAAAAATGCAGGAATAAAGTAGGCTTTTCCCTAGATTTTATACTAGCCCTAGCTCTGTAACCAGTGGAATCGCAAACTCAAATTTTTTATTTTTTTTTTAACAGCAGAACGCTACGATAGTGGACTCGTTTCTGTGAAAATTTCACGTTCTTATCTGGTCCTCCACCAGAGATATTCAGACCAAAATTGAGCGGAATTTTTTTTTAAAAATTGCAGTTTCTCACACCCATTAAAAAAAAAAAAAAAAAAAAAAACAAACAACAACAACAGAAGAGAAGTCTCAAACATGAAATGTTCTGCATTCACACTATACCTACCTAGGTACCCCCTAAAAAAAATTTAAAAACCTAAGACTGAAACCTGTAAACCCAACTGTAAATGGTCGAGCAACCTGTATTGGACCACATGAGGTAGAAAAACCCTGTTATTTTTATACATAGACATTATTCAGAACACAGGCTACAAATGTACAGGACTAGCGCTTGAAGTAACTATGACTAGAAAAACAGTACAGAACCATGCAGGACTTTACAAAACACACACATGCTAACTAAACGGCCTCAAAGTCAACACGTGCGCACGTACTCTCTGCGGTTTCGGCTTTGCCGTAACGTACGAGTGCTCCGGTACCGTAGATGGCGCCGTAAAATTTGCATGACGATTCCTACGTTCACAGGACGAAGACGGCTGCTCTTACGAGCTATCCGTCTTAGAATGAACATCTAATTTGTAACAACGGAATACAGGCGTGGCAGTGGAGCGCGGTCGTCCGCGGCCTCGCCCGGCTTAGTCTTCACTCGGACCCGGTAAACAGGCTGGGCTCGATCGTCTTCCCACCCGGATCGCTCGCTTCTCATGAATTTCACACATTAGAGCAGGATCGATACTCGTTTCTTCGGACTAATGTGTGAACCCGTGAGAAACGAGCGATTCGGGAAGGGAACACGATAAAGCCGAGCCTGTTAGTCATGACTAAGTGAGGACTCTGCGTCTGCCAATACGCATTAATCTGAGGACAAAGCAAGAGAAGTGGGACGTTTTAGATTGAATGCCCCGGCTGAAGGAGAACCGATATTTCAGGAGTGTATCCACAGGATCCACTCCCTTCATCAGCGAGCCTGTTTTTCTTCATCAGCGAGATTAAATTCTCTGGAACTAATGCAAAGCCAATGCTACTCAAACGAATCGATTTGGGAAGAAAAGCCAATTTGCAAACATGCTCTTCCAGCATTAAAGTGACATTAAAAGTGACGTAAACAACAACAACAACAAAAAAACCCTCAACATATTTAATGTCCTAAAAAGGATGAGTAAGATGTACTCCAAGTACTCCATCCAAGTACTTGTACATGTTTACATGGACACTCAACACTCCTTGTCCTTGCCCCATCCAAGTCTGTAAGCCCACGTAAAACCAGAATAAAACACAATAAGAATAAACAGAATTCTTGACGTTGCTCCTGTATATAAACTCACCCGGTATAAACCTTCGAATCGGCCGATTCTGGATAACGAATCACGTCGATATGTTTTTTTCATACCTTCGAGAGCCAGGGAAGGAGATACTTTAATGACGCACCTTCGTATAAATATACCGTACGTAATGCTAGCTAATGTCGGGTATGTAACGTGCAGCTAAGGATGATCCATAACACGACAGCTTCAAAATTTCACGAGCGCTCGTTACAGGACAGCGACGGCACTCTCGGCCGTTCTCCTAGGACGGTCCTCGCTCAGGCGGTCCTTTTCGTTTATTACATTCGTTCATCGGCGCGAAGGTCTATTTGAGTTCTAATCAGCTGAAGGAAAGTCGATCGTGTTACACTAATGCAAACTTGGCCAGGTAAAAATAAATCCCGCTGTTTGGGAGCCAAAGGGTTGGCACTTATTGCGCTGGAGAAATCCCCATACTAAAACACATACTCTACACTCTAATACCAGGTATCTAGGTCTCTAATAAAATGTCTGCATGAACGTTTTGGATGCTGCCTCATGCACTCACGTGCCCCGGTCCATAGCAGGGAGCATCAAAATCAGGACATGTCCGGTAAAATCTCTTGAACCGACGCAAAAAATTTCCCAGCATGGCCTCGAGAGCTGTTCTAATTACAGTCGATTTGCCCGTCACGAGCATGCATGCGTTCCGGACTCCTGCTGGCCCGGGGCGAAGTGAAGGAGCAGACCTTATAACGAGGACAGAAAAGTGGTGTCCGGAGATTGGTACTAGTCATCTCATCTTTTATAAGACATGGATCTCCCCAGTAGATTCATCACTGGGTTTCTGGGCCACTGTTTGCTGATGTAATACGGCTCCATTTTCTGCATTATTTGGTGACAATTTCAGCAGGTTTGTCCGAGTTCGAAGCCACCGCGTTGGCGTTCTACCCTGTAAAGCAGAGCATGGAACTACGAGCTCGTGAATATACAGTATATATGGCTAAGGAATAACGGAGTGCATTGTGTGGAGAGGAGGAGAAAAAAAATAATAAAATACACGGTCTCCATTACATACAATGACGAATTAAAGGAAAACAAACAAGTCTCATAAACCCTATTCAGAGTTAGTTTGACATGGGGAAGTGGGGGGTACAGGAATTATTCCACACAAGCTCCTGGGATTTTAGTCCCATCTGAAATCAGTCATGTCTTTTTAAGTCATTTTGATGGCATACCTATGGAAAGATCTCCTTTAGAAAATCCCATCTCAACTGACATGTCGGTATAGATTTCATTACATCCTTTGGGAAGAAATGTTTTGATGTTGATTAACGGGCATACTGACGGTCGAGAAATCTTAATAACGCGTTGAACCGACAGAACAACTTCGGCGTACCCCTGCTAAGATTCGGCTCGTCTCTAGATCGGTCACAGAGATTCCCGAGGAACACGATTTATACCATCGGATTCCTTTCAATCCCGGTCAACGTGTCACAACGAGCACTGCGGTGGTCTGGGCTCTGCTTTTAAGAAACAAGAAGCGGAACAAGGCGTCGGAAAAGCCGAGCGAGTGTAGTTACGCAGACATGTGACGGACGATCGTTATCGCGTCGCAAAATCCCGTTCTGCCACGCAGCATCGGTGTAACGAAGGAGAGGGATGAGGCTGGAAAACCAAAACGACTCGCACTAAAAGCTCACTCCATCCCAAGTGCTTGTTATCCCCGGGACGCTCGTTCACGCCGGCTATTTCCGTCAAAGTACTGCTGATGCCGGTACGCACGGTGAACGGCTAGCCTGAAGACGACGGATCGGGTCCCGGCGCTTCCGTTTAAGCGGCGATTATAGCTGAAAGGAAAAGGAAAAGCTGAGCAGACGAAAGAGCGAGTTATTTAAGTAGGTAATATCGTTAACCTGAGTCATCGAGACAGCAGGGTGCTCATCTCAGCACTCGGGGGCCGGATGTACGACACTAACGACGTCGTTACGACGACAGTGCGCAAAATTGTCATGGAAATGGTTTCCTTGAAGTGGAGCTCAGCGGTGCTGGGGTTCGGACCTGATGATCAGTAGACCACTTTAACCGATTCCTGCAAGGTGTTTCTCATCTTCAAAAGATAAGAACCGGCTCTTAACGCGTCGTGTCGCCTTCCTGAGCGTCGGTGAACGTTCGCGCCTCCTGTAACGGTCGCGTACGAGTCCCTCGGTGTGAAAAGACGCATCTCGACATCATATACCCGCTGCTATAAAGGAAAGGGCTCGAATACGCCGGAAAAGCAGAGAAGCTGGGCTGTTTAAGCGCTCGGGACAAACAAGGGACTCGTGAAGAACTCTCACAGAACATAAACACGCCATGGCGTCGATCATCCAGGTCACGACACACGCTATGAAGGATCGAGCGCGCGTAAACGTTTGAACTGGTTCATTTGGGTGAGAATTAATTATAAAATGCGTATCATTTCGGATTCTAATACAACCAACGGGAGCTAATTAGTGTTTCCTAAAATACTTTTCAATTCATCTGATTATTAAAGACTTACAGGGAACCCCTGGTCGTTTGCCATTGGATAAAAACGGTGGATTTTTCTTCGCGCGGAGCTTCACGACGTGTAGAACGATAACGACATTAATGAACCGCAGTGCAGCTGTTAAACATTAATGGAGTATGCACATCGCTTCAGCTCTAGACGGTATATAAAGTCACAACCTTAGTAATCTGGTAGTAATCTACCGAATCGCTGGCTTTGGAGAGTCATCGCTCAAAAGATTAAACCTTAGGTCTTATCGGTCTCTCTTTCCTATAAGGAAAGCGCTTTATTTATTTATTTATTTATTTATTTCCCAGAGTAGAATTTAAAGTAGCTGGCTGGAGGCTGTGAAAAGGTAGTCCACTACAGGGAAGCGAGGGAACAGAGCGAGCCTGTGGATTTGAGACTGCTGGTAAAACGATTACATCCAACTGGTGCAAATTAATGGATTAAAGAGGGGGGGATTGGGTGTGTGTGTGTGTGTGTGTGTGTGTGTGTAAAAGAACATGCTCAACGTGTAAAAACTAAAATCACATGTTGGGGGAAAAAAAATTCTGATCACAGGTTTTTGCAAAGGCGTATGTGAATGCATCACCTCAACCGTACGTAATCCGTGACGACTCCGTACGGACCCTTCAAGTCGCTCTCCAGATATCTCGCCCTGGAACGACATGACATCTCGCGTCATATTTTAACAAAACTCGTGGGGGAATAAAACGCCGCCAGGACGCGGCGTTACGAGAAAACGATCTACTTCAGGCCGTGAACGTCGTCCTCACACCAC
>NC_030435.2:22297726-22420226 GCF_001660625.3 Ictalurus punctatus
CGCGAGTGTTTCTCATACTGTAGGTGAACAGCTTCGAAATCTAAGAAGATTAATATCAAAAATATAGAGCATGGGGTGGACAAATCGGTAGCCTCGGTGCCCGAGACAAGATTAAGTACCCGGGTTAATCTTTTTTTTATTGATAGTTGCCGGGTGGACAAGAAGGTCGAGTCCTCCGCTTCGTAGAAATGTATACTCGTTTGTGTTGGTATTAACGCACCGTAACTAGATAGGTATCTCGCCATAGCTTATTATGTTAGCTAACTTTAAAAAATATAGAGAGAATTTTTTTTTTTAAATAATTAAAAATCTTAGTAAACCTAGTGGGGAAATACAAGCTAGCCCGACACAGTCTGTTGTAGTTATATGTACTACAGTGTTACTCCGCCCCCCCCGGCGTTTACAAACAATCACTTCGACTTGATGACATCAGTGTATACCAACAGCGCTCGTAGCTGCCAGTTAAGATTAGCTAGGCTAAGCACAATACCACCCATCCGCTTCGATAGTTTTAATAGCTCACGGATTTGGTTTAATATTTCCGAACTGAAACACGCAACGAAAAATAATAATAATAATAATAATAATAATAATAATAATAATAATAATAAGTTGCTAGCTGTGTTAGCAAACTATTAAATTTGGGACGGAACGATTGTCTACAGTCGAGTACGGAGAATTTTTTAAAATGTTTTCGACACATTTTGTGAGACGAAACGCTCGGATATTCGACTTCACCTCCGGAGGAAGCGGTCAGGAGTGGGAGGAGTCAGAGCCCGAAGACCGACGGCGTCGGATAGCGGTGATGGGGAAATCGGACACCGATTGGAGGA
The DNA here is from genome assembly GCF_001660625.3 of Ictalurus punctatus. Classification (NCBI taxonomy): domain Eukaryota; kingdom Metazoa; phylum Chordata; class Actinopteri; order Siluriformes; family Ictaluridae; genus Ictalurus; species Ictalurus punctatus. The sequence goes on from NC_030435.2 coordinate 22,298,560, forward strand.
AATAGGTGACTTTATCGCTAGCTAGTGCAAACGCAGGGTCAGGAAAGGGTTTAACGCAACAGTTTTGGACTGAATATTAACAAATTTAAAAAAAAATTAAAAAAAACACACAGAACAAGAAAAATAAAGAAATAAGTCACGAACACAACACCGAAACAATTTCAGTAAACTTGTTGCAGTTGACACAAACATATATATATAAACTCTGAAAATATATCTCAGAGCTCTCCATCTGAAAGTCTCCGTTTATTGGTTATCAAATAAATCTCTGTATAAAATAAAAGAAAAATTTAAAAAACAAAACAAAAAACATCATCCTCGAACGGACCAGCAGCACTTTGGTTTCAACTATTCGTTTTTTTTTTTTTGTTTTTTTTTAATGTTCATGACACAGAGCAAAAAAAAAAAATGGATGGACGTTTGACCTCTGAACTCAGTAGTGCACCTTGAGTAGCGGTTCTGGAGGAAGACGCTTGGTTCTGAGGATACGCACACGGACACGACGCGAGTCCCTCGGTGTAGCCGAGAGAGAGCGAGCGAGAGAGAGGACGCGAGCTTTGGGAGAGGGAGACCCCCGTTCCTAGTGTTCTCTAGACAACGACATTCAGTTCAGTCTCTGATGAGGGGAGGATGAGGACGAAGATGAAGACGTGCTCGTCTGTGGAGTTTCCTCATCGCCTGGAAAAGGGGAAGAGAACATTTTTTTATTTTTTTTTAAAAAGAGAGAAAGAGAGAAATGTGTTTTACATGTACTACAGCTCAAATAAACATTTATAGTCGGATTCCCCAATCTGATTGGTTAGAAGATGTTTATTGTGTAGAACGGGTTTATATTATAGATCGTATGTTTTGTACCCCGACTAACAACTTACACAGGGACACGTATGGTACTCTACATGAACTAAAACCGCCCCCGGGATTGATTATTTTCCTAGGACAGCACATCCCGGTGTGTTTTAGTCCTTACAGAGAACCTGCCAGAGATAAAGGGGGTAAACTGGCCCGTGTGAGTTAGCTCAAATTATAAAATCACCACACACACACACACACACACTGAATAAGAGCGAGAACTCGGAAACATCACGAGGTCAGATTTTCTTCAAACATCACAAGGGGGGGAAAAAAAAGATAAACAAGGCAGAGCGCTTCCCAAAACGCAAGTGCTGCGTTTTTCACTCAGAAGTAATACAATGAAATGTGCTGACTTTTTATTTTCCTCTCTCTCCTGGCGTACGGTCCTGTGTGGGAGTCAGCACGCTGCTCGACAGAGCGCACCGACGGCCGACCGGGACAAAGCGAAAGCAATAAAGTTCAAGCAAATGGGAAAGAAAGGCCTCCGGAGGCATTGTAGTGCAGCCTTCACGGGTAGAGCCTGAAATTAAACGGCACCGGCTCACACTGTGCTGAGAAGCTCTTCGCTGGAACTTTAAGAAAAGGCTCACCGGGCAAACAAACAAAGAAAGAAAGAAAGAAAGAAAAACAGAACAGTTCAGACTTTTGGATTTATATTGGATTCAGATCTCAGGCTTGCATGCGCGAGTGACCGATTTCGATGCAGCTCAGTGCTACTGTACGTCATAGCAGGTATAAATTAGTATGGAATAAACTCGGTCGTGCTGTCGTAGTGAAATAAATCAACAACGTGCGATGTGATGAAGCGCGGTTACGGTTTCCACCCTGAAGGTGAATATATTCCTATAAAGGCACCTTTATATTTAGATTATACGTTCTTCATAATTAATTATTAGGCTCAGATTACATGGCGTATCCGCCGTACAAGTCCCTGTCGACGAGCCGTTACTATAGAAACGATAACGCATCAGGACGAGTGTATTAATATAAACCCGTGACTTGTAGCTGCACTAATGTCAAAGCTGCCGGTATAGAAAATGAGATCAACACCGTCCGACCAATCAGATTTGAGAACTCGACAGCGCTGTGATGTAACAATATCCCGCTGATTAAGAGAGATGTTACGTAAAGCGTTACGATCGAGTAGACAGTTTATAAAGCGGGAGGCGTTTTTAAAGCGGCTTTACGTCTGTTTGACGGAGCCGTAAGAGTCTAAAAGCTGAGTGCTGGCCAGCTCCAGGTTCCAGTCACACATCTCCAGGATCTTATGACACTCCACCCTGGACTTCAGACCCAGACAGAAGAGCTGCTCGACCTGTGGAGGGAAAGAGAGTCGAAAGACGGAGACGATGGAGATGAACAATCTCACAGTGTGAAATACTGATTTTACAGTCCATGAAACTGGGAAAAAGGGCTGAGAGAGAGAGTTCCCTCGTCTCACGGACTCTCGTTAGGTTTCATTATGTACCGAACGATGCAAACGATACCTTCAGATAGTGCACAGCCTTCTGCATGTTCCAGCTGTGGTTCTGCAGGGCCGTCTGACACTCCTCAATCGTCACTCCGTGCACCGCCTCCTGCACCTGAAGCCAAAAAACCCCCCCAAAACACAGCGTGTCTTACAGTGACGCACACTAACCGGGAGTCTGGAGCAAATCTCTGCCCGTTCCCTGCTCTCTACTGATGTCTAATAAGAGCAGCAACGATCAAATCATCCGTATTACATATACACATATACACGACCGGTCAAAAGTTTGTGGACACCCGACTTAAACGTGTGAAATCGGTCTCGTAGACAAAAATATAATCGTCCCGACGTGTTCATTTCTTCCATTAGACTAAAACTAATATTTTATTTACAAATTAATCTTTTTTTTTTCTTTTCTTTTTTTTAAATGGACGACTCGGAGCGAAATATTCCGAAAAGCAGCCGATAAGAGTCCGGCGTCGACGTGAACTCCTTTGATACCGTTTGAAAATCATCTCAGGGAAATTCCTCAAGAAATCGCTCGAGCAAATGTGGAAAATGAAAATAAAGGAGGAGTGTGTGTAAACCTTTGACCGGTAATGTACGTGTGCATATATTAGATTCGAATATTTGAATTATTCAGAGCCTAATCTTTAATACTTGCAACATTCTGTCTTTACTCACCAGTTTAACTCTTTCAGGGTGAGCGGCTCCTTCCGCCCTGCTGCCCAGGCCTTCAGTGATGACTTTGTTCAGGCTCAGGGAGTTCGTAATTCCTGCTCTGGCAGGAAGGCTGCAGTTATTATTGCAGGAGAAGTTCGATTTTGTGTCTCCCTGGTGTTGCACCATGGGTCGGACCGTGGCCGTGTTGACCGGCCTCCTCTCGTCCTCTTCAGCCTCTTTGAAGAACTTGTCGTAGCGGTCTAGGTACGTGGGCCTCTCGGGCAGCAGGTAGTAGTGCGTGTTGCTGACTTTCTTGCCGTCTCGGACGATGGGCAGTATGCAGGGTCCTTTGGTTGCTTCCTTGTCTTTGCCTTGGGCCTGAATGACTTTGGGCGCGGCGTATTTGGGGTCAGAGGCAAAGCTCTGCGTGGTGGGCATCAGTTTGCCTGGCGAGGTGGAGAGGTAGTGTGTGGTACGGTTCATGGGGCTAGGCGTGCGAGAGCCCGGCTGAGACAGCGGATCCCTCGGGGGGATCTGGGGCGGACGCTCCTTCTCGTCCTCCCCGCACGAGGCTGGAGACAGGTCACGTGACCAGCGGGCACAGTCGCTTCCCGTGCTTTTTGGAGGTCGAGGTGGGATCGGGACTCGAGGTGGGACCTGGGGCTTGTCTTCGCAGGTCGACAGGAAGATCTGGCGGTAGGGATCAGGACTCACGGAGCCTACGGGGACGTTCAGACGCCTCATGCACTCCTGCTGGAGCTCCTGGAAGATCTCGGCCGATTGTGAGAAGGTGTGAGATCGGCTCTGCTTGCAGGGGAGGAAGAGATCATTGTCTACTCGGAGTCTGTCTTCGTACGCAGGAGTACAGGGAGCATACGGAGAGCCTGGTTCGTCGGGAACTCTCATCTCTGTGCTGTTGATCGAGCTCACCTCGATGTCGTCTTCGTCCTGTGCTACGTCATCATACGCTGGAGGAGGAGGAAGAGGTCTCGAGTCCCAGTCTACCACCGGTGTGGGGTGGAGCGGCCGAGGCAGAGACCGGGACGGACTCTGGGGTGGGGTACAATCCAAGATATTCTCAGCCTCCAGGGCCAACCGAGCGAGACTAGGGACTTGGGACTCTACAACAGGAGAGGGGGTAGAGGAGAACATTTCCTCTCCAAAGTCTATAAGAGAGACCTCCGTGGGAGTACCACTTCCTGGAGATCGGAGGCCATAAATGGAGCGATCGCTCAGCCTGGTGGCTGAAACCCAAGCTGACGGTTTCAGTTTCAGGCCTTTTGTGCTGGGCTTTTTTAACGAGAGGCGCCTCAGACCGGAGGACGTCAGGTCCTCTGTAACTGGGTCGTAGTTTGGCTCTAAAGTCGCACAAACAGACAGACACTTATAGGTGGTACGGGAGAAGCTTAATGGCAAAGACAACATTCACTGTTTTTGAATTCTTTTGCATCAAACTATTAATAGCTATAAAAAGAGTACTACAAGACTTACACAAGAATCTCTAGACCACGAATCTATCCAATATCAAACAGGTTCCTATCATTTTTTATGTCTCAGCAAAAGAAAAAGACAAAAAGTAAAACAGCACAGATAAACGAGCATCCGCTGCCTGCATCGTCATAAATGTCGAATACCTAAAATGTCTTTCTGCAAAAAAAACACAAACAAAAAAAAAAACAACTATTTGCTATAATCTTGCAGCAGATTCTTGGTTTATGCTGCAAAAAATTCTGTTAAATAAAGAAATAAACAATTTCTGTCTATTTATTATTCATGTCAGCTCTCGGAGGAGCTTAAGTGGAGTCAGAGAGCAGAAGTTTGGAAAGGAAAAGAAAGGAAGCGAGGCTGAAAAGGCCAAAGCGTACAAAGCTAGGCGGGAAGGAGCGAGGGACTGGACTTACTGTTCGTGAGCGCAGAAGGCTGAGGGGGCCGAGGGGGAGGATCCTCTGCGTAAGAGAGCGCAGACGGAGAGCATGCAGGTGCAACCGAAGAAGAAAAGGGAAAGGCAAAAGGCGAAAACATTAAGGACTGTGAAAAAGCGGCATCGGCCAACGCTAGGCAGAGGACGAAAACATACTTTTGGCTCGCCCGGGAAGCTGCGTGGGCCTGGGAGCATTCAGATCCAGCCCGAGGACATCCGGAGGGTCCATGGGGTTCCCCAGATACAGACTGTGGAGAGAAGGAAGCAACCGACGTGTTGAGAGTTTGGGACAAGTCTCTGGGTGGGAAGCAATGTAGAGTGTAGGAAGAAACATCTGTAGCAGTGTGCTGCCCTCTAGTGGAGCGCGTGAAGTGTAATCTGTATTTTCCACTAAATCTGGTGCTATATCTGTCGTGCACGATTAGCCGGAGGATCTGTTCCTGATACTACGGGGGTTCTGTGTCAGTATAACAAGATTTGTTTGGAGTTATCAGATGAAAACATAGCAACATGGTGAAAATAAAAAATGTACGCTGAAGCTAGCTGTCAAACTCTGACCTAAACTATCCTTGCCGCACTAACATTTATCACATTTATCAGCTATTTCCATCTAATTTGGTTCCTTTTTTTTTTTTTTTTTTTTTTTTTAAACACACAAAGTTACACTAACATGCTTTAATGTTTTCATTCGTACATCTTGAGTCGGCGCTTTATCCTGGTCAGGGTCACGGTAGGTCCAGAGCCTATCCCAGGAAGCTTTCGAAAACAGCAGCCTGAATGTCATACTTTGATTTGGACCTTCGGATATGAATGTTGAGTAACTTTACTGAGGGAAGGAAAAAAAAAAAAAAAAAAAAAAAAAAAAAAAAAAAAAAAAACACGTTCTCTTTAACCCCTTGCGTTCTTTTTCAGTGGGAAAACCTGGTCTAAATCTAGACGGATTCAATTCTGTGGATTTAAGAATGTCAAATCGCAGATCGGAGCGTGCGTCGGGTGGATTAAACGCGAGCGCGGTCTTACTCGTCTATCCGATCCGGGAAGCCCCAGCAGCGCTGAGGGTTGGAGTCTCCGTGGCCCGTGTGGATGAAGCTGTTCTTCAGAGGCCGGCTGATGTCGTGAGCAGACAGTCCGGCTACCGAAGTGACCGCGTTCCTGGGGAACTGACCCACCTTCATTGTGCTCTTGTTCTGCCCTCGCCACCAATAATTCTCTGCCCTAAATTAGGCAGTAGAACAGCATACACACCTTCTTATAGCAAAATTATATCGATACTGCCCCCCGCAGAGTATCGGAGGTATCGTCAGGAGTCGGTCTATATAATAACGCAGTATAATAACCAGCCATTATATCTCGTCACTACCACACCTGCCCTCGATGATGGTGATGACGTCGTTGATCTGGATGTGCAGCTTGTCGGGCTCGTCGAAGTCCTGCAGCGCCCTCATGTCGGTCGGCATGGTCTCCATCAGGAACTCTCGGAGAGCCACGAACGTAGGCCTGTCGTCGGGTTTCTGCGCCCAGCACTGCAGCATGACATTATAGATGTCCTGGGGACAGTCCTCGGGCTTCGGCAGCCTCTCGCCCTCCTTGTCGATCTTATGGAGGATCTATGCAGAACACATTACACGGATGCTGGTTAGAGTTGCTCTGAATGCGGATGGGGAAAGATGTGGAGCGGGAACGCCGTGAGGTACCTGACTGCCGTTGAGGCCGAGCCACGGCTCCTGACCGTAGGTGCACATCTCCCACAGGGTCACCCCGAACATCCACGTGTCCGTAGCGTGGGAAAACGTGCGTGTCTTCAGGCTCTCTGGGGCACACCTGACGCACGGATTAACACTCGTTAAGACGCACGGAGAAAGCACTGAGGCGGCCATTTTCCCAGCGTTTCCCCCTCACTCACCAGGCGAAAGGGACCTTGCGGTGCTCCTGCATGACGTAATGATCGTCGTTGTTGGGCAGCGCCCTCATCAGGCCGAAGTCGCCGATCTTGACGAGCTCGTTGGAGGCCAGCAGGATGTTGCGGGCAGCTAGGTCGCGGTGAATGAAGCGCCTGGTCTCCAGGTAGGCCATACCGTTAGCGATCTGGATGGCGTACTGGCACAGCGTGGAGATGAGGAAGTGGCCCTGGGTCTTCCGCAAGCGGTCCAGCAAAGAGCCGAGAGGAGCCAGCTCCGTCACCTGGAGGGGAGAAGTAGCGAGGAAGAGATTGAGAGAGATTGTAAGAGTTAACAACTTCCTTTTGTAGTCAAAGCTTCAAACCTTTACAACTGAGTGCAAAAGTTTACACCCCCACCTGGTCAAACGTACCTCTATTGTATAATTTCTTCACAAAATAAAAGGATTCTAATAAGCGATGGTTTACCATCTTCATGGGGTGCGTGAGGACGACTCCGTAGAGACGGATGAGGTTCTGGTGGTCGAGCGAGTGCATGGCGTTGACCTCGCGGATGAAGTCGTCCAGAGCGTCCGGCTGGTTCAGGACGTCCGTCTTCAGACACTTCACCGCCACGTTCAACTGTAGAGATAATAGAGAGAGAAAATACAGAGTGAGAAAAAGTCTAACTAATTTTTTTTATACTGATAATTCCTCCTCTTGATAGTAGACACCCCTGCTACATAAACTTTCGCCCTCCTCTCACCACTTTCCCCCCTGGGGTGACCCACTCTCCACGCTTCACCACGCCAAACGAACCGTCTCCGAGCTTCTCGCACAGCACCAGCTCCTTCTCGCCGATCAGGCAGGTGAGGGCCTGCTGCTGGCCGTCTGTAGGTGGAGGAGTGCCCGAAAGCTTCCGGAAAGTGCTGGTCGCCTGCGGCTGAAAATCTCCGTCTGGCCTCTTCCCGCTGAACACCTGAGAGACAGGGTGGAGACGGAAACACGACTTTAAGATGAAACGCAATCGTTTCGACGTCTCATTTGGCGTCGGTGGATAGAGACTCGCGACTTTCTGGGTTTGGAAACATAATCTTTTTTTTAAATGATTGATTCGATTCACAAACAAGAGGATTTAACAACTCAAACGCCATCCAGATCATCAAATGTCAACATTTCTTTTTTTTTTTAACATAAAACAGTGCTCACGACTCCATCTACGCGCTGTAAACGATATCGGCTAGCGAGCAGTACAGCTACCCTGGGATTGCTAGGAAAGTCGGAGGCATTTCTAAAGTGTGCCCTTACTCATTATTAGACAGCAGGAGATATACTGTTGCCAGATTTTGACCGCCTTTGTGCATTAAACATGTCCATTTCCTAGTGCACGGTGCCTTCGTGAGCAGGGCGGGCGCCACTGAACCACACGAGCAGTAGTAATCGTGGAATGATTACCAATGAGGCCAGATAGCAGCGCTTCTCTTTTCAACTCGCTATCAGCTCTTCAGGCACTTTGTACGAGGAGCCTGTGGGTCGGATCAGGAGAGGAAGGCTATCAGAGCCGCGGTGTGGGTAGAGGAAACGCAGACGGCGGGTGGGTGTTTGGGTGGGGTCGACAAGAGCGGAAAGCGACAGATAGAGAACAAACAGAGGAGAATTATAGAAAAGACCAAGGCTACACCATGGCCAGTGGGTACCAGGCTCTCAGGCTTAACGGAAAACGTGGCTGTGGCCATTCTGGTGAGCTGGAAAACTCGTGGTAAGCGCTGTTATGGTGGCCATCTTGTGGCAAACTGATACTACTCCCTGCTGACTCTTCTGCTCCAAAGCAAAACATCCATCTACAGACCTGTGTTAGCAACTAGCGTCGCCCAAAGTGTAGCAAGCTAGTTTGATTTTCATTTTCCTGGTGGACTCACCACCAAGGGCTCTTCTCTAACCCCAGCCACAAATTCCAGCTCCTCCTGGGGCGTTCCCACACGTCTCCAAGCCAATCGTTAGACATAACCTCAGCAGCAGGTTCCGGATCTACCCTGGGTTCTCCATCCAGGTTTTGACGTGCTTCATACAGCTCTAGTGTGAGGTGAACAGGAGTCACCATGCCATACCGTCTAAACTGGCCCTTCCCGATTTGCACTACGCTCCACGGCTCCCTCGGCTCTTTGAGCACCTCAGACCATCCCGGAGAACCCTGAGGAGGAAAGTGATTTCTGCCACCTGTACTTACGACCAGTTCTTTTGGCCACCGCGTGGGTCACATTTCCCACCACTCATGACGGCTCCAGAATCCCAGGTTTGATCCTCTACTTGGGATGCCGTGTGGAGTTTCGCATGTTCTTTCAGAGTCTGTCTGGGTTTCATCCAGGTTCTCCGGTTTCTTCCCATTTCCCAAAACACACGCCGGTATGTGAACTGGATACTTCAAATAGCCCCTGGGTCTGACGTTCTACTCAAGGTGTGTCCTTGCCTCAACCCCTATGTTCCTGGACTAGACTAGACTAGACTACAAAGATCCACTGAAACACTGACCAGGATAAAGATGAATGAATGAAAGTCCTCCACCAAGGGAAACGTCTCATCCCACTCTTTTCTAGCTAAGAACTATGGTCTCGGACCTGGCGGTGTTAAATTACTGTCCCTAAACTGATTCAGAGAACTGCATCAGAAACTGGGGTGAGAAACAGAACGGCAGGCAGACAAAAAAAGGCCAGACTGATCGAGTTGTATTAGCAACTCGTATGATATTTCATCATCACCCAACACTTTATCACAAAATCCCGATTGCCCTTATAACCGGATCAGAGTGTGAGTAACGGTATCTTCCTCACTACAGATCCAGCAAGGCCAAGACAAATATAGAAATGTTTCAGAATGTTTAACGATTGAAAAGTGCCTGAGCTTCATGCCTACTGTTTTAAATCAGTTTTAGTAAAATAATAACAAAATCATCATCCTCATCCTCATCGGATTTGTGTGTACATGCTTTAACAGTAACCCTGAATTGAGGGTTTGAAGTGCTGGCATTAGAGAGTGAGTAAGCACTAAGCTCGCCGTAATGAAAGGTCTCGGACTGTAACGGCCGAGGCCTTGAGAGGTCAGAAATAGAAGGCCAGAGGAGAACAGAATCCTGAGGGAATGTAAAAGATGGCTGAGATGTCCAGACTGAGCCATGAACTGCACACTGATAAGCACATAGTGAACATAGAGCACAGAGAAATGATTGATGCCTCAGAGTCAACAGGCGCGCACACACACACACACACACACATATAGCGAGCACTCTGCTCATCCACACCGATTTCACTCAACGCATTCAAGTCATAAATGTGTGGGATATGAACAAGACTGGTTTATATTTCACTGGTGAAAAGACACTAACTGGGGTTTGATCTACAATATTCTAAATTCACAATTAGTATACACATGCTAACTATGCTAATGTGTTAAGGGTCAGGCTAAGGGCACCATTATTATTATTATTATTATTATTATTATTATTATTACTACTACTACAAGACCATTCCTATCGTTAACGATGTTATTTATAAATGAAGCGTACCGAATGTAGGATAAAAGTTTCGGACCGATGTCGGTGCATTAAAGGGACACTTTGTAAGTTTTTAACGCCCTCTGCTGACCATGAGACAATCTGCAAAACGACTGGAATAATTTGAAAATGTTGACAAAAAGAGTTTGTTTTTTTTTTTAAATAAACCAACAATGAAAAATGTCATTAACAACAACAACAATAATAATAGGAAAAACAAGAAGACGACGAAGAAGAAAAATAATAATAATAAGAAGAAAAAAAGAAGAAGAAGAAGAGGAAGAAGAAGAAGAAGAAGAAGTAGTTGTATAGGAAAAACAAGAAGTAGTAATAGAAGAAGAAGAAGAAGAAGAAGAAGAAGATGATTTCTAGGGCTGACTACAAACTAACTACACCTTTAAATAAACCAGCAACAAAAAACAGGCGTACACACACACACACACACACACACACACACACACACACACACACACACACACACACACACACACACACGCGGTTGAGGAGGTCGATTACTCGGCCTGTGCTCGGTGCCAGGACCCGAAACAACACGTGTAATTTTAGAAGGCTATCAACCTCTCCAGCCACTTCCTGTAAACTTCGGCCAACACGGCACGCAAGAGCCTTTCCGCTGTCTACAACTTACAGGGAGTGTGTGTGTGTGTGTGTGTGTGTGTGTGTGTACACCGAGTGCCTATTGGAATGTTAACAGCAGTGTATGCAGTCTCATGTGTCCGAGTGTTCCTGTTTACGTGGACGTGTGGTTTCTTCCGTGATGGGTCAAACTGTCCTGTCGTCCCACACACAGAGGAATGCTTACACTCAAAGTGTTCAGTAAACATCTCTCCACGTGTCCTTTCACCTCACACACACACACACACACACACACACACACAGAGAGAGAGAAATAAGCCTTGCAAACCCAGTGCTAAAAGAGGACCAGTGTCTGGATTCTGCTGACACACACACCCATATTAAGCTCTCACCCACACACACACACACACACACACACACACACACACTTATGACACATTTATTCATTTGAGACAGGATATTTACACAAATGTGATTTGCAGCAGCACCACTGCCACAGCTGGAGTCAGGAAAGTAATCAACACCTTCTGACCAATCAGAAGAGAGAATCCGACCGCGCTGATTAACTACTAAACTACCTTTTACTTCCGAGTGTTCTGTGAATGAACATCTCACGCGTTTCACTCAGCTCTGGAAGGTTCCGTCTCCGTTTCGACCCGGCTCACAGGACTGATAACTTCATTTCCTGTGCAGGGCGTAACTGCCCACACACACACACACACACACACACACACACACACACTTAAGAATGAGCTACATTATGCTAACCATTTGCTCGTGTCTGAGATTAGATCTCTTCCTGCCGAGTTTGATTGGATATTAAACTGGTTAGAGAGCACGAGGCTTCCTGTGGTAAGAGTCGACACGTTAGAGAAGCAGAGAAGCTCAAGAGGAAGAGTTCAGAGATACCGAAGCTGTTCATCAACACGAGCATCAACACGTCTGTTCAGAGCCACTGAGGATCATGGACAGGGTCGTAATTTACCGCACGCAGACTGGAGCGTCGAACAGCTGAGAGATTTATTATAGGGTTTAAGTGGCTTATTCACTCCGAAGCAGATAGTGTGTGTGTGTGTGTGTGTGTGTGTGTGCGTGCGTGCGTGTGTAAAATGGTAGCTTCTGCCCTACCTTACTCATCCAAGACTTGCGCTTGCACATCGCTTTTCTCCTCTTCACCGCCTCCCACAGCCGTCTCTGTCCTGAGAGAAACAGTGAGGAGAGAGAGAGAGGAAAAAAAGAAACAAACAAAATAAGACAGAAAGAAGGAAATGAAGAAAAAAAAAGAGAAAGAAGTACAGAAAAAAAAATGAAGAAAAAAGAAATAGAAACATCATAATTTAAAAAAAAAAAAAAAAAACAGAAAATAAGAAAGAAAGAAATGGACAGAAAAAGCCAAAGTACAGAAAATAAGACGAAGAAAGAAAAAAATGAAGAAAGAAAAAGAGAGACAGAAAAAGAAAGAAAGAGTACAGAGAACAAGACAAAGAAAGAAGTGCAGAAAGAAAGAAAAGTAAGAAAGAATGAAGAAAGAAATGGAGACAGAAAGAAAGAAAATAAGACAAAGAAAGAAATAGAGAAAGAAAAAATGAAGAGAGACAGAAATGCAGAAAGAAAGAAAGAAAATAAGAAAAATGCAGAAAGAAAGAAGTACAGAGACAGAAAGAAAGAAAGAAAGAAAAATGCAGAAAGAAAGAAAGAAAAATAAAGAAAGGAAATAAGAAAAGAAAGAAAAATGCAGAAAGAAAGAAGTGCAGAGACAGAAAGAAAGAAAATAAGAAAAGAAAGAAATCGAGACAAAGGAAAAAATGAAGAAAGAGACAGAAAGAAAGAAAAATAAAGAAAATAAGAAAGAAAGAAAGAAAATAAAGAAAGAAAGAAGTGCAGAAATACAGACAGCATTTGAAATTCACTCAGGAGTTTACCCGCTTCCTAAACAGAATGATATTAAATATAACGTAATATGAAACACATACAGCTTCTTTCACTTCACGACTGCTCTGTGTGCGTGTGTGTGAGTGAGTGAGTGAGTGAGTGTGTGAGTGTGCGCGCGCACGCGTGGCTAAGTGGGGCTTGATTAAGCGGAAAGGCGAGCAGGCTGGATTAAGGAAAAAGCCCATTAGGAAGACTGGCACTCGAGGCGTGGAACAGAGCCAGCGCCGCAGCGAGCTCCGAGGAGCGTTCCACACACCGGGGATTTACAACACGAGCGCTTTATCCGAGCTGTAAACCAACAGACGCCTGCAGGGACTCCGTTTCCTCCACCCTCGCCGTCTCGGTCTCACGGCCAGGACGGAAACACCCTCGGGAACGCGCCGAGCCGCGTCCTGTTCGTTTCTTTCTCTCGTTAACTCGAGGAAACGACCGCGTGTAGCTGCTCTAACAGGAACTAGCTTGCTTCACAGATGTTCCTCAACAGGAAAAAGGTAACTACATTTATAAATGGATTTAAAAAAAAAAAAAAAAAGTATGACGTGTCGTTCTATCGTAATATGTAGTCGTCGTGGTATAAGCGCAATAGAACGCTTCGGGACGTGGAAACCTACCGGGTCGACCCATGCCGATCTTCTCGAGGTCTTCGTTCTTGACGTAGTCGAAGTGCGACAGGCGCGTGACGTTGAGGTCGTCGCGGATGAGCAGGAAATACTGCTGCAGCTGCACCTCCATCAGCAGCTCCAGGAGCCACTCGGTGCCTTCTTCACACTGCATACCGCTGCCCAGCTTCTGGAAGGAGAGACGGAGGACAGCGCCGGGTTTTATCCCCCGCTCACACAGACGCAGCAAAGCAGCCACTTAACCTCCGCGTTGATGTCATTACTACACGGACGTCTGATTTCATTTCTTTTTTACGGCAGATGTGCTACGAGAAGGTGCGGCCATGACGCCCAAGAGGTCACGCCGAACGATCCATAACCGCGTTAGTGGGGGGAAAAAACAAAAACAAGACACCACACAATGTACGGCAAATTAAACATTAATTCAGAAACACGTTTAAAATAAATAAATAAATAAAACTAGGGCAAAAACTAGACCAGACTACACAAAGATCTGAACATTTCCCGTGATACGACCTGCCCTCTGAAGCGTCTCTTAGAGCAGGATACACAATATTTATACGTTATGATAAACAGCCATACCTGTACAAGCACGAGTGGCATCAATGCACCTGAAACGCTCGATTAAACTCAAACAAACAAACAAACAAACAAACAAACAAACATTCAGGCTAGTGTAACTGACGTCAGCGTGAGCGCGGAGCCTTGCCGACATAAACGCCGTCGGCTCGTACTCTTCGGCGCTGATCGGTATCGCTCGCGTCGGCTCGGCACATGCGCCTCAGACGCGGACGGCGTCGGCCTCGAACCTCACTGTGCGTGCTGCCCGGATCGCCACACGATCCGTCGACGGATCAAACCCGGATTAACGCACGTCTTACCTATAAATCCAACACATCTCTACACCTCGATTCCCATTCAAACCCGATTTTTAAAAAAATAAATAAAAAAAATAAAAAAAAAAAAGGTCTTAGTCGTCTTTTTTTTTTTAAAAAGTCTTCACCTACGCATTTCAGACCCGGCTGAAGAATTTTCCGAGACGCGTCCAGATGCTGACGCGCTGCTGCTGGGAAGAGTCGGGATAAATGTGAGGGTTTTACTGCCGTTCTTTTCTCTGTACTTTTTTTATGTGGAAAATCATATCAGACGTCAGCTGCGTTTAATTTCTGACGCCTCCCTCCCTCCCTCTCCTTCTTTCTTTTCCTCCGCCTCGCTGTCCGTCTCTTTCTTAACAAGGTTTGGAGAGGAATTTAGAAGAACGCTACTCTGCGTCGCTCATAAAATCACCTTGGAACGGGACCTCTTACGTCAAAGCGACTCCGACGTCACGGACCGTTCCGCTAAACAACCGGTAGATGTCTGAGGCTGCGGCTTCTTTTTATTTATTTGTTTATTTTTTTTACAAACTTCCTCTAAATCTATAGCTTTAGCACAAATCTCATGTCCATAACTGGAGACCTGGGATGGAAACGGACCTGGAAACCAACTCGCGACGTAAGATTTGGCTCGGACGTACGGCGGAGATGGAGGAAGAGGCCTCGCGTGTGAAACAGAAGCGTTATTGTTTCCGGCGAGGTTACACGGCGCAATAATAGCCGAATTCGTAGAGTACGGGGAAGGTCAGCGCTCCAGTAACGGGCAGCTGCTCCAAGAACAAAAGTGAGGGGGAGTCGATGTGCGCAGGTTTGCTGGAAGTCCGGCAGCAGAATCGCGCCTTTGTGCAACGCGAGCTTCCTGTATTGACACATGAAAGGCCGGAGGTCACGAGGATCGCGGCCTCGTCCCTTCCAGTTCGCCCATTAAGATCTGGAGCCGCACTGCCTTCGGTCAATCACGCCATTGACGTGGGAAAGAGCCGGACCACAATGGAGTCACGCAGAAAAATAGCACGATGGTTATGAACGTAGCACGTATACTTAAGAAGGAGGTCTCCGTTTCCGAGCCTAGACATCAGACCAAAAACTTGAGATCCAGACAGCATAAATAAATAAACAAACAAACAAACAAACAAACAAACAAAAAGTATAAAACTTTTACAAATAAAAATAAAAAAAGTGTGATTTGGGCCAACGTCCAATACAAGAATGCAGTGTTGTAGTCCAGTATAAATTGGCTACTTCCTGTTTATTAAAAGGAAATTAAATTGGTTACTTCCTGTTTATTAAAAGTCCTTGAGCATAAATTGTTTTTTTCTAAAATTTGGTGGGTAGAAAGTACAAGTATTTGTCGCATAAAACAATAGTCCGACCAAATTATTTCCCACTCGCCGCAGGCAGAGTTCAGCCAAGACAAACCATATTTGGAGTTTTTTTCCCTGAAGTTCTAAGGTTCTTTTATTTTTTTTTTAACGTTTCTTTACTCGCAAGCTCGCTACGATAAAGTGGTAACGCCTGACACAGTCATCACAGCCGTTCCTGGTGAATATGACTCAAAATAATTATTTACAGCCAATTACAGTTATGAAGAAATCGGCAGAATGAAATCGCAGCGGACGAGTCAGTTTTAATCACCGGCACCACTCGGTGACGAAATACCGAGAGAAATAATAATAATAATAAAAAAAAAAACACGTCTCTGTTAACGCAAGGCCTGACGCAAGAAATGAACACGAATGGGCATGCTGAAGTTCGTTACTTTCCTAGAATATCCTGGAGCGTTTTATTCTTCGAATACCGAACGATTAACTTTTTTTTTTTTTTTTTCTTTTTAGCAATTAAAAGAATGACTCGTGACTCGATGACTCGCGGGAGGTCCGTAAAACGAGTTCTATCCTGTTAGGCGCTCGTAGCGGCTATTAACACCAGACTCTCTTGAAGTTTAGGCAGAAAAGTTAGCTCGTCATCTTACAGGGAAACCGTAAAAGCCCTCTGTCCTGATGACTTGAAGAATTTAAAAAAAGTTATATTTTTACCGCTGGCGTTTGGGACGCACTGACACTGGAGGCTCCTTCCAGAAACCTTTAGCGAGGGTCACCTTACAGAAACCTTCACCGTATCACTGTTCGCACTGCTGTCATGGAACGTCGGCTGTACGAGTCCCTGTGTGGGACTTGACGGGATATACGGCGCAGGGAAAAGAACGAAGGAAGTGTGCGGTGCTCGCCGGGTGTCATAGTCGCGGAACGGCGAGGAATGCATACTGGGAACATCCCGAGAGGACTGAGGACTGAAAGAGAGAAGGCGAGGGAGGGAGAATAAACAGCGTGAGACTTTTAATGCCTTCACTAGGACATACTTTCAGACTGAAATCACCAGCGTCACTCCCTGGGGTATTACTTAAGCCGTCGCTATGTGCAACATGTGCTGGTTAATATATAAAAGTCTCACAGCTGCGTTGCCAGAACATCTGGCTCACTCGTCCGAGGCGTAACGAAGAAAATCGCGTGACTGCTACGTGTAAATAATTAAAAGGAGGCGAAAGTGTAAGTCGTCGAACACCATCAGTTCATCGTGTGCGACGCGACCAAACAATGCATCATAGTATATTACGATGGGTGCTCGAGACCACAAACCATCACGACGGGAAGGAACCAACGACCGCAGGTCCAGTCAGACTGAACCACGATCCAGTGACGCAGAGCGGTCATGCGTGACATAAGGTTAAAGCTAGGCCAGCGGTTCCCAACCGTGGTCCTGCAGAACCCCTGCATGTCGACTCGGGAAAGACCCGTCAACTGGCTGATTAGTTAGATCAAGTGCGTCAACGCAGGCTAGACAACAAAATACGAAACGTCTGCCTTTAAGGATACACCATGTCATATACTTTTCGATCGTGGTTGGGAACCTCGTTCGAGGCCTCCAATAAGAAAGCACTGGCTAAGTTCCTCGGGTAGACTCCATAATTTCGGAGCAAGAAGTGGCTACGCAAACGCACATACACACAATAAGCATAGAGCGTGACTTTTTATGGAGACATTGCCTTGTTTAATAAAATTTTACAAGCCATTATTGCACGGGAACGTCCCTGAAGAAAGGAACCACAGCCTGGAGAAGAAATCTGATGATATAATAATAGCAGAGCGGTTCCTGGTGCTGGAGTACCCGTACTCTGAACATTGAACTTTTTTCATACCCTGGACAAAGGCAAAGACAAATCAGATCAGGAGCGTTTATTAATTAGTTACTCCAGATGTGGGCCACTGGTAAAGAAAAAGGAGATGCCTGAAGAGGAATACTGCTGGTCCGCAGTGAAGCATCCCGTTCCAATAGAATTACGCGACTAAATTAGAAAGATACGTGAAGACTTTAGGCATTGACAAAGTACAGACGCTGGTCCGATGTAACGCTGTCCATATATACGTTTATATACTGCACACATAACAAGCATCATGCAGACATGGCCAAACATACGACTACAAGGTATACTTACTCTGTACACATGGAAATGTGCAAGAAACGGGAAGGTTTTTTTGAGCTTGGCAAAGCGCCGCATCTTAAGAGGGAAATCGATCGAACTAGAGAGCATGAAGATCCAGAGAAGCTGCGCCGAGGCTAAATACGCTCAAGAAGCCGAGCCGAGTCCGAACAGACTAGTCCCTCTCGCTGTACATGAAGGTCTGAGAGTGGAGCCGAGGTGAAATAAGGTCTCCGAAACTCGTCAACCATGCAAAGGGAGGTCTCCTCAGCTCCTGCAACCCACACGCTCCATTCCATCGCTGGCTGATCCAGTAAGTTCCTATAACCTCCTACCTCCAATTAGTGCTAATACGCAAGCAATTACGTGAGCAAAGGGGGGGGGAGAAAAGAAAAAGAAGAAAAAAAAAGAAAAAAAACCTTCACCGCCAAACGGGAAAGGCAGTTTCCACCCGAAACCAGAGTTGGAAGTCTTCCATTGAAGTCCGAGTTCAGGCTCAGAAAAAAATAAAATAAATAAAATAATAAAACAAAAGAATAGTCCGACTAGAAGTAGAGGCAGGATTTAAATAATGTTGGACGAGAGTTTGACTTCAGCGCTGTCCATCAGCTTGGTCCGGCATCCAGCTATTAATAGCGCCCCGTTTTTTAAGCACCACCTCAATGCCCTCGAGTGAAGGAGTGGGAGTGAGGACGAGACCTCTGCGTGTCTGAGGAACGCTCGGCTGAGCACGTCGGTCTTTTTAGAGCCGTCTCATGGCATCGGAACAAGTGTGTGGATGTTGGTGGCAGAGGGGGACGTGTTGTTCTCTCTGTGTGAAGCAGAAGGTAGTTTCGAGGACTCGCTCTCCCTCCCTGTATATCTGGAAATCGCAGACAGACGGCTGGGGAAGTGCCCAGTCTCCCTCCCTCTTTTCCCTCTGTCCCTCCCTCAGCCCGTGCCCAGGACAGAGACTCTATGGTATTTGGATGGAAGAGCATTTGATCGTGAGCCAAGAGGTCAGATTTAACTGCAGGATGGAGAGCTCATTTCCTGTACACCCCCCCCCCTCCAATGTTTGGCTCTTAACAAGCTTCCCTCTCGAATCGACTAACACCATCTCCCCTCCTCTCTCTGACCCAACCGTTCCCTTTCTCCCTCTCTCTCTCTCTCTCTCTCTTCCTTCCTACTCCCACGTGACTTGACTCTTTTCCTTTATTTGGTTCCTGCTTTCCTCCTCATTCCTTCCAAAACCGTCCTCGACCGCATATAAACAAACCTGCCCCAGCATTTTCTTTGGACGTTTCGTCTCCGTCATCGCACCAGGGAAGGAGGGGCTGCTCACGTTTTTTAGCTGGGTCCTGTTTCACTCCCTCCCCTTTCTGCTGATTTGACCAGATGAGGCAAAACCAGATGTGTGGTATCTTAAGTGATAAACAAAATGTACAAGTTAGAGAGGCCAGAGGGAAGACAGAGGCAAAGTGAGGGACGACAGCAGTGAAGCAGGACCATGCGCGTCATAAATAGTCTGCCTCCAATTACCATCCTGACACAAAGAATTTCCAGTGTCGCTGTATACTTCACAGACGACGCGAGAAGAATGCTCCGCGACACGTAGCGAATGACAGGCTCCAATTTAAAAACAACCAAATCTAACTCCAAGGGAAGACCACTTTACAAGACATATCAGCAACGATGTAAACACCAGGTTCAAGAGGCTGAAGATCTCCGTGTGCCAAAGTATCCCTGCTGGTGCATTTTACAATTCCGGTTGAAACGCTCTCTATTAGGCCACACCACTTTATTTTCCAAACCGTTTTTAAAATCATACAGCGGAGTAAATATACAGTATATATTAACCATATCTTGATACACATTTTGTACATTTTAATGTAAGAAATAAACATTTAACAGTTTATTATGGTAAGATTTAAGCTTTTTTTTGACACAGTATACTGCATTACAATACAATGTGGTTCAGAATTGTGCAAACAAGTCGATTTTAATCATATTAAATGGGAGGCCACACCTCCTTCACTTGGACTGACGGGTAGAGAGGCCGTGCCTACTTCACTAGGACGGACAAAGTAAACCAAAACGCTTTCTCCACGACGACGAGTAAAGAAGCTCCACCTCTTTCACCAGGACCGACGGGTAAAAAGCTCCACCTCCTTCACTAGGACTGATGGGTAAAGAAGCTCCGCCTCCTTCGCCAGGAGTGACGGGTAAAGAAGCGCCACCAGGACTTCCAGGTACAGAGGCCACACCTCCTTCTCCAGGACTGGCAGGTAAACAAGCTCCACCGCCTTCATCAGGACAGATAGGCCACACCTCCTTCTCCAGGACTGGCAGGTAAACAAGCTCCGCCGCCTTCATCAGGACAGATATGCCACACCTCCTTCTCCAGGACTGGCAGGTAAACAAGCTCCGCCGCCTTCATCAGGACAGATAAGCCACACCTCTTTCTCCAGGACTAACATATAAAGCAGCTTCATCTCCTTCACCTACTTCACCAGGACTAATGGGTGTAAAGGCCACGCCTTCTCCACTTGGCCTAATGGGTTCAGAAGCCACATTTCCTTCACAAGGGCTGACTGGTTCTCCGGCCATACCTCCTTCGACAAGAACACAGGCCACACCTACTTTCCAGGCGTCTGACAAGCACCAATGCCACGCCTCCTTCACAGGGACAAAAGTTCTAAAGTGTCGGTTCCTTCTCTGGGGCTCACAGCGGGTTCTGTGTCACCAACAAGCCTTCTCCAGGGAGCCAGACTACTACAGAGGCCACAGCTCCTTTACTGAGACTGGTGCAAAGGTCACACCTACAGTAGATTAGTGTAACTGGCAGGTACAAAGGCCACGCCTCTTTCTCTGGGATGCACAGGCAGAGAAAGCATGGGAAAGGACGAAAAAAAAAAACAATGCCAAAGGAAACTGATTTCATAACATTTCTAATATTATCAGTACACTTTTAATAAAAGTAGAACCGTGTCATATGAATGCACGGATGCCCGTAAGCATAAATTAAGCATAAATATCAAAAACGGTGAACCTAGCCGTTTCCATTTTTAATCCTCCATCCAGCACAATGAACAGACCGATGTGGAAAAACTGTCAAACCAAAGACGGTCAGCAGAACACAAATGACCTCGACATGACCCTCTACTATAGAGAACAAACAGAGCCGGTGTTATTTCACGGCGTTCAACGTCAACAAGCGTCCCTACACGTCTGTGTATGGACAGGAAGCGGGCGTCCTTGTGATTCGACACTTATTCGAGACTGGCGTCATGCGGATAGGAGGTGCCAACTTCTCACCATACCTCCATATGTAGCACCTCCATCTTCTGCTTACCATCCTGTCCTCACACATACTGACTCACACAGCTACATCTCTGAAAAGCGTCGGTTTGTCCAAATCTCATCTATGGCTAGGGCTGAGCGCTCGAATCCAACAGCCAAGTCTCGCTGTGCCCTTCACCGTGCTGGTCCCACAGCTGACCGACTCTGAAAGACGCAATATCACAGGCGGCCAAAGGAGGGCAGCAAATGCACGGTCATGGCGTGTCATCCTGTGGCGTTTATGAAGAATTCACCGGTTATTATCCAGACATTATACATATCATTTCTATCCTGATGAGTGTGGTATCTTCCACAGGGCACAAGGGCCTTGTTGAATGGTTTGATGAAGATATAAAGAACACCAGAGTGATTCTGGAGCGTCACTCTGGTGTTCGGTTCCCAAGAATCCACACAAGGGCGCGTTGTTCTGCTTCCGTTTTGGTAGCTCGTTGTGGCAGGACACCTTCCCAAGACAGACATTTAATGGTGGGTTTTCAGTCTGTACGTGGCTTGTCCGACTTACGTGATGTCCCAGGTCGCCTTATCGACAGCGGTACATCTTCAAATGCACAAAAGCGAGTAATAACGGAGAAAAGAATTGCGTGTACAGCTTTAGCTTGCAATCACAGCCTGTAACTCAAAGGCCTCTTCCTTTTCTTTACATCAACGTGGCCGTTATTGTAGAATAAACACCCTGCAATCAAGCTCCTTTTATGCAGCTTTATCCCTTTCATTCAATCAGACAAACCCCGTATGTGTGTGTGTGTGATTACTTTAGAGGGATTTTGAGCCTAGAGCTTTCAGAGAAGATGAGCACCCAACCCTTATGTCCGCTTTTGTAAGTAGACTGCACGGCTGATTAGATGGCGGTGGACAGGACAGCGAGGCCAGGAAGGACAACGCCAGAGTCGATACAAAGGCAAGAGATCATCAACGGGAAGTGCAAGGCACAGAGAGAGCGAGAGGAAGAGATGACCGATGAGAGATGGATGAGGTCGGGTTATGTCCTGCAGCACCGAAACATCATCGGATTCCGGGAACGTGCTAAATAGTGCTTACTGTGAGAAAACCGAGAGCGCTGCACTCCCAGCCATTGTGCCAGGAATATACAATACACGCAAACATCAGGGCGCTGATGGACAGTAATAAGCGCAGAAATGAGACTCAGCAGAAACGCTCAAATCCACCATAGTTGAACTACAAAAGAAAACGGGGCGTGTTGAACTAAATTCTGATTGGTCGGGTGGTGAATCGTTGATCACTTTTCTAAAAAACGGACAGTCGGTCTGACTGCAGTTCAAATCTCGGGTTTATATTAACGTGCTGTTTTAATGCGTTGTATCTATGGTAACCACCGTCTTTCGGATGAGGCGTTAAACCGAGGTCCTGACTCTCTGCGCTCATTAATAATCCCAGGACACTAATCGTAAAAGAGTACGGGGGGGGGTATAACCCCGGTGTCCTGACGGAATTCCCCCATTGGCCCCCTCTCACCAATCCCCCCATCTCTAAACTGCCTACATCACTCTCTCCTCTCCACCTACAGCTGGTGTGTGGGGAGCGTTCTGGCGCGCTACGGCTGCCGTCGCATCATCCAGGTACACGCTACACGTTAGTGGCGGTTTACGAGATACCCTCCCACCCCCTCCCCCTCCCATTCTACGTAAAGCGCTTTGAGTGTCTAGAAAAGCGCTATATAAATGTGACTGCACGTTGAGCCTTTACGGAAGGAGTCTCCAGTGTCGGAGCCGTATAACGGGTCAGACTTTAAATTACTGCGGTATAAGAGGAATAAATCAATTTCGGGGGTGTTAACAGTAAACAGTGTCCTATAACTAAAACCTATTCGTAAAGATAACAACTTTAGTAGAAGATCATTCTTACGTGAAATTATTTCCTTAAATCTCACTGCGCTTGCTTAATTTATTTATTTACTTCTTTTTTTTTTTCCCCCCGCACGTCATAACATGACGTACTAATATTTTTAAACGCCGTGACGTACTCATCACGCTAATAAAAAATTAAGTACAACAGAAAAGTGTAAGCCTTGAGACTCGTAAACGTAATCTGAAAACATTACATCTGATTTATAAATCATCTCGACGTATCCATTTCCCTATATACGCTCGTACGGTGCGCTCGTTCACGGTCCGCTCAGACGATCACGGCTACGTAATGACGTACGGTAAATCGGAGCGAATGAAACGATTCCTGCGGGTGAACCTCGGGAACGTGTCCCTGACCCCATTACTGATTACTGCAACGAGCTGCTGGAGTTTATTTCCAGGTCATTTACTGGAGCGCAGAACGAATAAAATTGCTAGATGAAACGCAGGACCTCAGCGGACGTTTCTTTTTAATTATATGTTCCGTGATGTTCTACACGTGTCGGATCCGAGAAGTCGTCATTACGTCGAATTTGACTGTAGGGGGAAAATAATAGCCAGGTAAAAGCCGGAGAAATAAAAGGCTTGAACCTTAGACCGATATCTACACCTTTTTTTTTTCTGTCAGACAGGCAGAGGGACGTGTGTGTGTGTGTGTGTGTGTGTGTGTGTGTGTGTGTGAAAACTGAAAACGACCCTGTTAGTACGTTTCTGAGACTCTAAGGGCGAGACAAAAAGACCTCAATCGGTCTCGTTTACACAGCCGTACACATGCAGAACTCGGAGCAAACAGTACCAGCACACGCATTCGTGTGCGCACACACACACACACACACACACACACACACACACAGCGCCAGACTGAGTGGAGATCAGATTCATGAACGACGCTCAGACAAAAGACTGTAGAATACAGAGTCATTCAGCCTCACCTCCTCAATGCCCTCATGCTGCATTCAACACACACTGTGTGTGTATATATATAAATATGTGTGTGTGTGTGTGTATACACACATGTGCTTGGGGAGGGGTTAGCCTTTTGTGAGGACCAAATGTCCCCAGAATGATGACATTTTGACCTTGTAGTGACATTTGGTTGGTCCTCGTCAATAAAAAAAAAAAAAAAAAAAAAAGCTTAGAAGAAGAAGAAGAAGAAGAAGAAGAAGAAGAGGCTTCTGTTTGGAAAAAAAAATGAAAGAGTCTAAACATTTCTATGTGGGTATTGATGTTAGGGTTGAGGCTAGACCTAGCATTATTTAACTACAGTAAAACATTATAGGAGTGAGTGTGTGTGAGAGGAGGAAATATAAAGAATCCACTATTAAATTATATGGAAGTGAATCACACACACACACACACACACACACACACAAAGAAACATTGATGTCACACAAGCGAATAACCAAACAGTTTGGAGCAGCACGATTGGTCAGATACGTTATCGTTCTTCATAACGCTAAACCTACAAATGAAAATTGTATAACTGAAGGAGTCTCCAGTGTCGGCGCTGTAGTCGTCGATACGTTTAGGGAAGGAGTCTCCAGTGTCGGAGCTGTAGTCGTCGATACGTTTAGGGAAGGAGTCTCCAGTGTCGGCGCTGTAATCGTCGATACGTTTAGGGAAGGAGTCTCCAGTGTCGGCGCTGTAATCGTCGATACGTTTAGGGAAGGAGTCTCCAGTGTCGGAGCTGTAGTCGTCGATACGTTTAGGGAAGGAGTCTCCAGTGTCGGCGCTGTAGTCGTCGATACGTTTAGGGAAGGAGTCTCCAGTGTCGGAGCTGTAGTCGTCGATACGTTTAGGGAAGGAGTCTCCAGTGTCGGCGCTGTAATCGTCGATACGTTTAGGGAAGGAGTCTCCAGTGTCGGCGCTGTAGTCGTCGATACGTTTAGGGAAGGAGTCTCCAGTGTCGGCGCTGTAATCGTCGATACGTTTAGGGAAGGAGTCTCCAGTGTCGGAGCTGTAGTCGTCGATACGTTTAGGGAAGGAGTCTCCAGTGTCGGCGCTGTAGTCGTCGATACGTTTAGGGAAGGAGTCTCCAGTGTCGGAGCTGTAGTCGTCGATACGTTTAGGGAAGGAGTCTCCAGTGTCGGCGCTGTAATCGTCGATACGTTTAGGGAAGGAGTCTCCAGTGTCGGCGCTGTAGTCGTCGATACGTTTAGGGAAGGAGTCTCCAGTGTCGGCGCTGTAGTCGTCGATACGTTTAGGGAAGGAGTCTCCAGTGTCGGCGCTGTAATCGTCGATACGTTTAGGGAAGGAGTCTCCAGTGTCGGCGCTGTAGTCGTCGATACGTTTAGGGAAGGAGTCTCCAGTGTCGGCGCTGTAGTCGTCGATACGTTTAGAGACGTCGCTTTAAGATTTTTGCGCTCTCTCAGTAACATCACAAGCTACATGTTTATAGCAACAATAGTATGAGTAATAACAGATCCATCTTGCTCTCTAACGTTACAAACGTAACCATAAAACGGAGAAAGCGTACAATGTGTCTCTTTAAAAAAAACTTTAAAAAGTAAACTGTAATCATTGGTAAATGGTGTGGCGCAAGAGGAATAAAACCTCCAGAAGATGCCGTTGAAGATACTCAACTCTAACACCGCTTTGTGACCCAGATCTGTCGTCGATTATTTTCCTACGACAGCAATCTCCCTGAAGTGTTCGATTCCTTAATTATCGGAAGGTTCGTAGTGCAAACATTATTTTATGCAGCTCTACCACCGACACGTCACTATAGTAAACAGTAATTAACGCTATATTAGACGTGTCGAGCTTAAAAATTCGATTTAGAGAAAAGATCAAAATCGATAACGCAGCCGGGTTTCCGATACGATCACGAGGACCGCTCGGACGCCGGATACAGCTACGGAGAACAAACCGGCGTGCAGGATGAGGGACGTGGGAGCTGAAATACCTCGTCGTCGTCGCGTTCGCTGCCCAGCCGCTGGTACTCCGCAGTCTCCCCCATGGTGAGGTCGGACGATGAGGGCGGACAGGACTCTCGCCGCTTTCCGCTCACGCAGACATGTCTGGTGTCAGGATTTACCCAATCTGTTCATGTTCACTCCTCAGAGAGAATGCCTGCTTTATCCTCGTGTGTGTGTGTGTGTAAGTGCTGACGCATGCCTTGGTGCTCCCTTACTGCACCTAAAGTCTGCAGCTGTGCTTCCTCTTCCAGCAGGTCTGCATCGGCCGAATCCGTACGTGAATGTGTCGGGCTCGTTTCGTCTTCCGCTCGTGTACGGAGGTGGGTTTTTCTTTTAAATCCACATTAATGAGCGCTCGCAAAGCCTAATCCTTTGTTAGCGTTATGTTTACTCTTCTCCCATCCTCCCTTCCATTCTTCCTTTTTTTATTCTCTGTTTTCAGTCAGAGCTGCGCTCGTGGCGAGTGGTGTAACCCAAACACCCCCCCCCATCCCAAACGACACGGCAGCGGCGCTCGCCAGTGAGCAAAGGGCATGTCGACCAATCAGAACGAGACAGAGGGAAAGGAGGGGGAGAGAAGCTGTCCTTAATGAGGGGGAATTAATACAGTGAGAAAGAGGAGAGAGACAGCGAGAGATGCAGAAGGCCATCTGGGAGATCAGCTGGACAGATGGAAAGATGGATGAAACGAGGGTGGGAGAGGTGTTTTCCTTCGCCGTCTCCCTGCTGCAGATTTCTGATTTCTTTCTCTCTCTGAGCTGGCTTAAATAACGAGAGGTCAATCCTCTCATCGTTACGGCATCAGTAAATATCACGTGTAATTCATTATAGTGCAAACTGTTCAGTTTATTCATCCACATTATTTTCCCCTGAAACTGACAGCAACACAAGCCACACCTCCTCTATGAATGAAGCACAGAGGCCACACCTCCTGGACCAGGACCGAGGCAAAGAGGCCACACCTCCTTGACCAGGACCAAGACACATGGCAACACCTCCTTGACCAGGATAGAGGCCCCGAGGCCACACCTCCTTCACAAAGACCAATGTTCACAGAGGCCACACCTTCACCGGGACTGACAAAGAGGCCACACCTCCTTCTCAACAAATGAAGCACAGAGGACAAATCTCCATTCAGACTGCCAGGCAGAGAAGCCACACCTCCTTCTCTGTGACAGATACAGAGGCCACACCCCCAGTGAGACCGACAGGCACAGAGGCCACACCTTCTTTATTGCGACTGACAGATGCCACGCCTCCTTCACCAAGACTCCCAGGAACAGTAGCAGCGGCTCCTTACCGGAACCGAATTCTGTTTAGAACACAGAGTTCTCGGGTCCTTTGACTGTTTATTATATTTAGGACCCATTTCTGAGGTCTCGATGTTACGTATGTTGGGGGGGGGGAACTCTGAGGTATATTCTGATGTCACAATGGATTTACTACTTGAGGAGTTCCTCATAACGCCAGCTGGACTGTGGCCCCTTTTTCACTCACCCAGGTGTGAACACAAAGCCCAAGCGCCAGGAGGGTTCTCGGCCCTGATCTGCCTAATAGCATGCAGTCGACCGTCTCTCTCGCTCTTCCAGACTTTCACATGCAAATCAAATGCTCTCGTCTTCCACAACACATCTGCATCGGAAAAGCCTCACCGATTACAGACCCACCGTCCGGTTTGAAGCGTGTGTGGCGTCTCCCGAGACCTCGTCTCCACCTGACTTGATAACGGTCCAGCGCTGGGAATACGACTTCTCCTGAAATTATCCTGGACTGCGATTTGTATGGATAACACAACGTGTGGATAAATTATTAGCACAGATGCCAGCGATAAGCAGATCGCATATCCAGGCCGATCGGCTGTTCAATCAGTGGCCCAGCGGACCGGCAGCTTCGATAAACGGATGATATAATGGACACCGACGTTTCTTTTTCTTCAAATCATCCAGCAACCAGAGATAGAAACACTACTTCCTGTTGACTTTCCCTTAAAATCAACCTTATACCAATCTGCCCTTCACTGACGGGAGCAGAACCCGAGAAGGACTTCTTGTTTTGCCTCGAGGCTTGACATTTTGTGCATTCTGAGATGCTTTTCTGCTCAGCGCGGTTGTAAAGACGGGTTTTTTTGAGTGACTTTGAACCAGTCCGACTTCCCTCATCGACAAGCCTGCGGAACTGCTGGATGTTTCTGCACCAAACTCCAGAGACTGTTGTGTGTGAAAATCCCAGGAGATCAGCTGCTTCTGAAAGACTGATTTTTAAAATAATAATAATAATAATAATAATAATAATAATTTCAACACGCCCCCCTCCGCCGAAATTCTCCCTTCTGTCTGTCCGTCAAACCCCCGTCCCGCCTCCCTCCCACTCTCTCCGTATCCCTCAGCAGATGGTTGAACCATCAGCAGCGATGTCGTTAAATCTTTCACACCCCCTCGTCACCACCTACCGTTAGGAGACGGTCTCCTAGTGCCGGGTTACACAAACACACACATACAGACCGTTAATACAAAAAAAAAAAAAAACTTCTATCATACTTCATCGAATTTCCAGTATGGCTCTCCCCGAGCGCCTCGCCGAGTCTTTAACTTCAATCGCAGGACATGGAAGACATGTAGACGTTTTAGTATTCACGTTAAAGGGTTTACACGCTCGAGGGTTTGGGGAGGAAGAAAAATTTTTTTTTTTTTAAAAAAACATTTTTTAAAAACACGCTTCAACAAACTTTCGGCTTCGAGCGTCGCTCTCCATGAGTGGAGTGATCTCACACTATATAATATAATATCCTCTACGTGTACACACACACACACACACATACTAGAGCAGAGCGCAGGTATGGGAAACGCATCAACAGGGTGTAGCCTGATCCGTATAAAGAACTGTGTACGCTTCATGTCGAACATGAAATCCGTTTTCCAGCCGTAACATACAGCCTCGTAAACGGATTCCAATCTGCGGGTCCGGAGCCGGTATTGAGCTGAACGTCCTGCGTGCGCACACACACACACACACACACCCACTGTAGGGAGCTCCCAGGACAATCACTCGAGCTTTAGAGGACGTCTGGCGTCTGCCTACGCTCCATCTCCCGTCACCTAAAGGCTGGCTGAGAAACTCTGGAAACACACACTGCTATACACACGCTATATTCCAAGCTTGCGCGATATAAACATTACGACAAGGCCGTATAACCAGACCTTCGCATTTTGTGTAGGAGCTCCGCAACTTAACACAAAGACAGACTTATCACTCAAAAACACGAAAAAGCGTTCTTCCACTGATGAATCTGGAACGTCATATGCGGGTGTTCCGAAAGTGTCTGTTATATAGCTCCGCCCCCTTCCCTTCGTCTCACATGATGTGCGCTCAAGACCTCCTGGGAAGTCGTAATTACGACATCAGGTGCTTTCGAGTCACTTTGATGTTTTTTTTTGTTTTTTGTTTTTTGTTTTTTAAACTCTACTTCTAGAAAATGAAGAACAAAGAACGCGCGCCAAGCGTGCTTGATGTTTTTAATCGATTTCCGAAGCCGCTGTAGCTACGCTTTATCGTCACGCGTCGTATAGTAATTGTACAACGCGGTCGTATGTCGTGCGGGAAACTAGCTCGCTCGCATTGTGAATAAAAAATCCGAACGACAACTTCCTGCGTGAACGCGCATAATGACCGAAACCGGAAATTCTGAGACGAGTAAACGTTCGATCTCAACAAAATTTACCGTCAACTACAGACGCCGTATCCGTCTCACATATTCCCGGTTTCCCGCATATTCGCACATTCCGTGCGTACGACGTGTTTCGTTTCGAGACGGCCCGAACTCTCGCCTCACGCGGTGCTCGTCTTTTCTGTCGAGCCGAACAGGGAATATTTGGTGTCCGTCGACGCGAAATAAAATCCATCGGCGGCGTGTGTTCGACTTCGCTAACGTTAGACGCGTATATGTAACAACACTTGGCCAGATTTATTAGCAATGCCGCTGAAAATCCGCATCCAAAAATGGTGCCAAATAGAACAAATTATTTTTTTTTACATGTGACGTTAATCGGAAATAACGCCCTTGTTTACTGTTAATAAATTAACGGAGTAATAAATGAGCAATTCATTCGATTCTTTTATATTAAAAAAATAACTTATTTTTCAAAAATGATTAGCACAAAGAGAAGAAAATAAACTATTTAAATGCATTCATACCGTTTTTGTTTTTCTTTGTTCATTTATTTATTTTACAATTGTAATGATAAAGTCGAAAAATTTGAACATCGACTGTTGCCAGTCCGTTTGTAAATCCCTTCCTTACTTTTTTTTTATTTTTTTTTATTTTTTTTTTATTCTGATACCTCAGAAAAACCTATTGTGACATCATTCATCATGACATGGATATTACATCATTACATTGCCCAGCCCTATTAGACAGTAGATCGTGATAAAAAAAAAAAAATTTGTGAGAAATAAAAAAAATTTTAAATATCAATAACGCAACAGTGGGGTGGAAATCCTCTTACTGCTGCTACTGAAGGTGATGATTTTCCAGTAACAGCATATCTCAAAGTGTTTTCCTCGGTTTAATTCGAGAATAAACAATCCGAGATTAATCCAGATTTATTTCACTGGATCATTAATCTTTCATCATCATCATCAAACAACAAAAGGAGGAATCTCCCGCAGGAACACAACCCTGATCAAACTTCCCAGAAAGCTTTACACATACCAGGGAGATGTGAGGGAAGAATCCAGTGTGTGTGTGTGTGTGTGTGTGTGTTAGTGAGAGCGAGAGAGAGAATGTGAATACACACTAATCTCAGCTCTCGTTGCATCTTTCTAGGAAGCCCCAGGCAAACATGTGAGCTATGCTGAAGCCGGGAATTGTGTGTGTGTGTGTGTGTGTGTGTGTGTGTGTGTGTGTGTGTGTGTGTGTGTGTGTGTGTGTGTGTTATAGAGCGAACAGGTGCATTAGGAGAGGAGATGAGGGGAGGGGATTATGAAGCTCTCAAGAGAAGCGAGGGGGAAAACAGACGAGGTGACCCAGGTGTGTGCGTCTGTCTGTCTGTCTGTCTGTCTGTCTGTCTGTCTGTCTGACTCTCACTCGCTCTCAAGAAGGATCCAGTTCTGAATATGTTATTTTATATTATAGCTCAGTAAGGAATAAAACACTCGTGACGGACCGGAGTCACTGTTCCCAGCCAGAAGTCAATTATTTTCCCCATAACGGCGCACCCTGAAGTCTTTTATTCCTCTCATACCGCTGTCCTTTCCTACCGACAGCACAATTCAATTGAGTCACAGGAGGACGTCATACGGTCGAACCGTTTCTACTTCCGTTTCTCGCTGGGTGTTCTCGCCGTCCGCGGAACGACTCATCACTTACGCTGGAGACTCCTTCCATAAATACTATACATCTCGTATCGCTCGAAGGCCCCTGACCCGAATTGGAATCGCATTCTATTTTTGAACACGGCGCCACAATGAGGTCTTTTCGCGACGTGATGGTCATTAGACTCAAAAAAATAAATAAAAAAAAAAATTTTAATATCGTGATACACTTCAGACACAATATTTCTCACCGGCATTTTGTTTCGAGATATTCAAGACGGCGATACTCTGTTGAATGCCTCGTTTTTTTGTTTTTTTTTAAATATATTATATATATATATACACACACACACACACATACATACACATATATATATATATTATAGTAATCATAATCATCCAGTATAATAAAATGTTTGTGTGTTTTGTTTTTTTATCGTCAGGATGTGAAAAAAGAAATAATCCACACGTCTACTGCTCGGAGTCACCCGAGGCCAACAGCACACCAGGATGTGGCGCAGAACAAGTTAAACACCGCACAGACACCGAATAAAAAAAACGCTTCCGTTCGGTACCGCAAGGCCAGGCTGCTCTCTTGTTATTTCCTCTCTCTCTGTTTATTCCTCTCTGTATCTTTTTCAGCGCTGACTGATAACCCGTGCACGTGTATGCACTCCATCACACATGCCTGACCTTCACACACACACACACAGTTCACTCGTGGTTTCATCAGGACAGCTGTGGCAGGATGTTAGTGCGTTTCATATGACCGCCACTAGAGGCAGCAGAGCTACAGCAGAAAAAAAGCTAGGAGCCATTCAGGTCTTTTGTATCTGTAGTGCAGTAGAGTTTGGGGATTTTCTCTTCTACGGAGGTTTCATTCAGATGCGGTCTTCTACGAAAGTACTGAACTTTAAGTCGACGTTTCAGGTCGACTTATCACTCACAAAAAAAAAACAAACAAACAAAAAAAAATATATTTAATAGCGTTTCTATGAATTGTAGCTAAGCGGTTCCTTATTCACCACACCACGCTCTGAAATGGGACGCGTCTGTGTTTGTCTAGCGTTAGCACCGATCCGTGATGAGTGACGTACAGCGATCGTCTCCTCAAACCTGTATAGTCAAAGCTCTGAACCGTCGCGGCGCGTTCATACACCACGGTTAGCGAGAAGGGAAGCTTGGAAAACCGTAAACGAAGAACGCCGTGTATCTGAAGATCGTGTCACGTTTGCTCGACGTTCTCAGTCTCCGAGCGGTTTTTCCCCTTCTCTCTCGTTGCATATTTCTGTTCGTTTCTGGAGAAGTTACGCGCAGGACTTCCGGCACAAACGTGATCCCATATGTACGAGACGCCACGTGACGCAAACGTGAACGCTCAGAGACAAAAGTGGAAAGTTGCTCGACTTTAATTTGGATTCATTTTA
The DNA here is from genome assembly GCF_001660625.3 of Ictalurus punctatus. Lineage (NCBI taxonomy): Eukaryota > Metazoa > Chordata > Actinopteri > Siluriformes > Ictaluridae > Ictalurus > Ictalurus punctatus. Next base: position 22,331,248 of record NC_030435.2, read on the forward strand.
TTCGCCATCCAAACGCTAGAGCTTTCTCTCTGCGGAGACGTGTAAAAGTTCTTAGTTAAAAAAAAAAAATAAATAATAATAATAATAATAATAATAATAATAATAATAATAATAATAAGCATGGACAGGGCGGTGTGATAAAGCACAAGTTGACTGTTCTCCAATAACCTGAAGCGTTTCATTCCTTTAACAGCACGGCTATTTGGAAACCGCCGCGGCTTTTTATCCATCTAAAGAATGACACGTCATACTTTTCATCCGTTTAGAGAGTTATGCCGTGGAATGTCGGCAGAACGAGTTATAACTGTTATTCCTCGTGCTTTCGCAGCTACGGGCTGTTTTCCTCTCTCTCGAACGAGGCAGAAACGATATGTGTCCTTCTTACGAGACATTTGGCGTTAAGTGTTGATCTGGAGTCTCGGGCCTGTCTAACACTGGCTTAATAAAGGCAGGTTCTTGCGACAGCAGTAGCAGTGAAATGGATTTTTGACTGCGTGGGCGGCTATCCTGTGCACTCCACGACACACAGGAGTTAATGAGTGTACGTGTGGGTGCGTGGGTGTGGACTCGCCAGAACAGAGACGCTCTATGCGAGCAGTTGCATCATCCGTCGTGCCACGCCGATGACCTCGTCAACCTGTAACCCGCTTCCTGTTCTGAGTGAGCGAAATAAAATCACTCCGGATAAGCAAAGAAAAGAGTGACGAAAGGAAAAATAGAGAAGGGGGGGGGGGGGGGGGGGGGGGGGAGAGACAAGGCGGGCAAATTCCTCGACGATGTGCTGTACATTGTCTCCACTTCTTCTTCGAGGAGCAAATAAAAACTAAAAAAAGGGCGACAACGGTTGGGGGGGGGGGGGGGGGGGGGGTTTCCACCATTACTGACACACGCCCTGGAAGTGTAGTCAGAGAGAGTAAGCCTTACTCCCCCGAGTGACATTAAACAACGCCTGTGGGAGACGCTCAACTGTCCCTCCTTGATGGAGGAGGGGAAGGTACGGGACAGTGAGCACATCGTGTATACTGAGAAGTTCAGAAGACCAACGCAATTAGACTTGGACGTCGGTCAAGAGCCCAAGCCTGAACGGCCAGGGAGGACGTGGCCGGCGCTCTACATAATTTAACATAATTTTCCTTTAAATGTGCCGTAATTGAACTAAAATCAAACGTATACTCGTTGACGTGGTGAGGATGTGTGTGTGTGTGTGTGTGTGTGTGTGTGTGTGTGTGCGCGCGTGTGTGAGTGTGTGGACGCTCAGAAAGAAGGGGCGGAAAAAGTACTGAGAAGTGATACTCAAGTGAAAATATAAATATAGATAATGGTGTCAAAATCTTTATGCAGCCAAAAGAATGGGAAAGGTGGTGGGCTTTTAATGAAAGAAAGGAAGCAAGAAGAAGAAAGTTAAAAAAAAAAAAAAAAAAAGGAAAAGAAAAAGCAAAATGAAGAGATGAAGCGATTAAAGAGGAAAAAAAGAAAGGGAACGAAAAGGGCTGAAATAGAGATACAGAGAAGGAGGCAGAGAGACACAGAGTGACGGGCAGAGAGACGGGCAGAGAGACGGGCAGAGAGACACAGAGTGACGGGCAGAGAGACGGGCAGAGACACAGGCAGAGACACAGGCAGAGACACAGGCAGAGACACAGAGACAGAAAGACAGGCAGAGAGAAACAGAGACAGAAAGACAGGCAGAGAGACACAGACAGAGACCCGAACAGAGACACGAACAGAGACACAGACAGGCAGAGAGACACAGACAGGAAGAGAGACACAGACAGGCAGAGAGACACAGAGACACAGACACGAGCAGAGACACAGACACGAGCAGAGACACAGACACGAACAGAGAGACACAGACACGAACAGAGAGACACAGACACGAACAGAGAGACACAGACAGGCAGAGAGACACAGAGACACAGACACGAGCAGAGACACAGACACGAGCAGAGACACAGACACGAGCAGAGAGACACAGACACGAGCAGAGAGACACAGACAGGCAGAGAGACACAGACAGGCAGAGAGACACAGACAGGCAGAGAGACACAGAGACAGGCAGTGCAGGAGGCAGAGAGACAGGCAGAGCTGAGGGGGTAAAAGGACAGAGAGATTGGGGTTAATGGAGCTGCTCTTCCTCCTCCCTCTGTACAGCAGAGGACAGAGTTGTCAGTCTTGGCCCTCCAGGCATTTACACTGGCACTTACTGCTATTTTTGACGTGCGCGTGCGCACACACACACACACACACACACACACACACACAGACAGACAGGTAAAAATAGCCCCACTTCCCCCCTCACTGCACAGTGATCCATGTATAAAGGCTCCTCCAGCGTTATGGATGTGACATGAACTTTCTCAGCGTCTCACTGCACGTGTGGTCATGTGACCTTTACTCCACACACACACACACACACACACAAGGTGCTAATGAACTTTCTAGAACAGCAGCTCTGACAGTCGTGCAGCTGCAAAATCACACCTTTATATTATCTTAATAGACATCAACGTCCTCGTTCTAACGGGCTTACGCTTCAGAAGAAAACAACGCACAGATCACATGACCGTCGTCCAGCTGCTGGACCCGGATCTACGACGCTACGTTTCGGGAATACGCCGAGGTGACAAATCTCCTGCCTTGTCCTGTTTAATCCTCACATGACCTCCAGCGCTAATTGATGGAAACGTTGCTTTCGAGACGGATAAACGATCCTTGAAAATAAACCGTAAATACACACACACACACACACACACACACACACACACACATAATGACACTTCAGCCTGGTGTGTGTAAACTTTTCCCTTCGCAGATAAGAATCTCAGTGAGGCAGCAATCAAGGCTTTTTAAACGCTCAGCTCTAATTATAGTTCATTATAGCTACAGTTAGATCATTTCCTGAACGCTGGCACAGCATGTTTTCATGAGCACACACCTGTTGGCTCTCGATTACACCACTTCCTCTGGTGCGTACACACACACAAAGGACAAACACACTGTGACACAAACACACACACACACACTCATGAGAGCTTACCTCACTTTTAAGAAAGATTATTGTGTAAGCCTTGTGAAGCATTTCAACTGAAATTCAGTGTTTCCTGTTCGTTTGACGTCTACAGCGTCTGCACAGCTACACACCTGAACCCGAGAGCAGCGTCCCCCCCCCCCCGCGGAGTCGGTCTCGGAGTCGACGGTAGAACTTTTCATCACAGAGGAAAGAGGAGCCGTGTGAATGGCTGAAAGGCTGCGGAAGGGCAGATCAAAGCTGCAGATGGCGGTAAAGCAGGCGAGAGGCGTGGAGGCTCGAATAACGGCACTCCGGGCATAACAGGAAGGAGATACGCAGCGCGCTCGCGCCGCACGACGCGGAGCGAGAGAACTATGCGGCGTGAGCGTGTCGGGCATACCTGAACGAAGGAGCACGTTCAAACACACACACGCACGCGTGTATGTATGCACATCCTGAACTACACGCGTAACACAAGCTGAGCGCTTGTTCGCATTACAACACCATAATGCAGCCACAGACCTACATCTACATCACACACGCCATCATAACACAAACGGTGTGTTTCTTACCAGCTGTGTAGCTCCTGGTCAATTCAGTCACTGGGCACAAGCGAGCGAGTGTGTGTGTGTGACGCAGAGCTCACACGTGCTCGGGTTCCCCGTCAGTCCAGGCCATGGTTTAATACGTCGGTCACGGCAAAGAGTTTTGATCCGAGAGTGCTGCCATCACAGCAACGTCTAAAACACACACACACACACACACACAAAACGAAACACATGCAGTTAATGAAAGTACACAACTTTCGAGAGAAACAGGACGTTTCTGACCAAAAAAAAATAAACTCCATAAAAATAAATCTCACCAAATATACGTTTTAAAAAACTATTTATGCAAAAAACAAAACAAAAAACACACTAATGCTGTAATGATACAATATAACATGTCCTTTACTAGGTTTGACAGTTAGAGAGGCCATGCCTCCTTTTAGTAGGACTGACAGGTAGAGAGGCCACGCCTCCTTTTAATAGGACTGACAGGTCGAGAGGCCACGCCTCCTTTTAAAAGGACCTACAGGTAGAGAGGCCACACCTCCTTTCACTGAGACTGACCGGTAGATCCATTCAGATTCAATCCCCTCCCAACTTCTGTCCAGCACACTGTTCATAAATATTGAACGGAGGCCTGGCCTCCGCACCTGCACCGGGCCGAAATCTCAATCAGACCGCAAAAAAAAAAAAAAAAAAAAAATCAAAGGAATATAAAATATTGAAAATAACGCAATCTTCACAACTTTATTATCCATGCCCAGCAGCGTTTTACCGGACGTGTTGCGCGTGTTACATTTTATTTGACGTGTTCTACGGGAAGAGCTCCTGATTATATAAAATTCCCACCCCTCTGTACAGTATCTGCTTATTTGACGGCCACACTGCGTCTATTCATCCCTCCTCCTCCATTTCTCTGGCGATATAAAGCTGAGCAGTGTTTCTTTAACACGTAGTTTCCCTGTTATTCATCAAACCTCCTCCGTCTCCTGCTCCGGAACAATGCCGTATTTACTGCAGCGGCTGAATTACGCTCTACTCGGTGTACAGGTTAAACACAACTGCTGATATACTGAGATTAGTCAGCATGAGTACACTCAAACCAGACTATCCCTCATACACACACACACACACACACACCTCCTCCTGCCTGAATGACCACACGGTTTCCTCTACATCGGCCGAGCCGACTCATGAATGACATCACGCGACATCGCGTCCTAACAGCAGCCGCGTTGTTCGCTGAGCTTCAGGTTTTCACGACTTGATGACGAACACATGAAAAGAAGAGTTAGCCGTTCCAACTGCACATCAACATCGGCGCACATCTGTATTAAAAGATACGACGCCTCGTTCATCACGTGTGCGTACGCCAGACTGAAATAAATATTTACACCAGGTTTACAAAAGCCTCATAAATGCCGATGTCCTTATAAATATTTAGAATTATCATCATCATCATCATCATCTATAAACTTATTAGAAAATGTATTATTATTATTATTTATTTATTGTTATCTACTTCCAGTCTTACATTGTGTTAATTAGGCAATTAACACACGGGTTAGAGAACAAACTTTACGGTGACTGCACCATGTCCTCAGTTTTCACCCGGTTTTAATAATCCACGTGCAGAAGGCACACGTCGCACCCGGTAAAACGTTTTTGTTTTGTTTGTTTGTTTTTTGTTTTTTTTTTTAAATGCCAGAACTGCAGAATGTTAATAGCTTTGGAAGAGCTGCCTCTCGAGACCGGTCAGTGGGCGGAGTCTCTAACGAGCCTCCAATCATCAGGACGTTTGGGAATTTCTCCTGGCGCCGGCCTGATTTACTCCTCCACTGCACGCCCACCTGGAGGAGGGGGGGGGGGGGGGGACGGAGACTCCGCCTTCCTCGTGCCGTCCATCACACAAAGAGTACTTTTGTCCCGTCACGCATAAGTGCTGCGTTTCCTCCGAGGCACGGGCTGAAGGCTTCGCCGTGGGAGCGGATGACGGATGACCAGATGACTTCCAAGCCAGAAAAACAAGCGTTCTGGAATGAGGTCAAGGGATCTGAACAAGTCCGGAGGAGCTGAAGGCAGAGCTCAAGCCTTGAGGGTATATTATTTACGGGAAGTTGGAAAATTTATAAAATAAATAGATAAATAAATAAATAAGTGACAATTAAGGGAACAATACACCATGAAAAACTGATGATCATGTCTACCTGATGCGGCGGCGCTTTAGTCTTTTAGTCCAACTCTCTCATCTCAGCGTCTGTACACTCTGTATACTCAGACTTCCACAGCTTCTCTCTTCATGCTAATACCATCACCAACGCCGTTGCACTCATCACCTCGAGCCGAATCTCTGCTGTAACTCATTCAACTGCTGCACTGCATTCTGGGACCCAAAAGTAACTAAATGCGTCACAAATATTCCATATTTAATGAGTTTCAGGGTGGAGTTCTCCTTTAAAAAACACAACGCCTCGTTAGATCGGGCTGCAGACTATTTATGGATTCCTTTCTTTCTTCAGAAGAGAAAAAAAAAGAAAAAGAAAAAAAGGTGAGAGTGGGAGGAGCTAAAACACAAAACACAACACACGATCACACAGCCTCAGGGGAGACACCGGAGAAAGTCGGAACTCGATCGAATGAAAGCGAGGACCGTAAAGTCGGCCCTTCGTAAAACTTCATGGTCACCTCATGCTCACATCTAGTCAAGAGTCTCCAGGCTCGTAAGTGAAAGGATATTGTAACTATAGCTCTGAGGTTTCGTAACGACGGCCGAATAGGAGACGACACCCAGACGTCACGATATGATAGATAGGCCTGTCACGATAATTACGTTATTGACTCATCGCGCGATATACGGACGTGACCTGGATCGTTTTTGCGGACCTCGACGTGACCCGTCGTGCTTGCACGCGTGTTCGTTTACACAGGAATGAACGTCACCATCCGCTCCCGTCCTCTCGTCTGCTCGGGTGCTGCCAAATTAAAATCCGAACTTTAAATAGTCGTCGGATTCAAGATGAAAACGCACAAGACTGCGTCCTCACAGTGTCTCTGCTGATGCGTGGTTAAGTTAATACATCAAACATGTGAACATCCGGTTCTATTTTTGCATTTTCTCGTCAACATAAAATGCCGTCGAGTGATGTCCGATACCGTTTGAGTCCGGGTAAATGTTATGACGACATCAGAACGTCCTTGTGCTTTAATTACGTAGATTTCACACGTGCAGCTTACGGACGTTTGTATGCAATTGAAGGAGTGATTAAATGAGAAAAATCACAGGAAAGCCCAGGACTGGAGCCAGGCGAGGGGTTTGAACTGGGAGGAGTTGGTACACCTGGATAAATACGTGTCAGGCTTCTACATCGTGAGAGTCCACGCGCGTCGTGAACGCGGTCACGTCCTGCTGTACGATGAACAAAGGGCAGTAGATCACAGATGTGGCTCTCTATTGTTTATCCGAGCTGAGCGCTATAGGAGAGGGATAATAGACAGCTTTTAAGAGATTAGTATCCAAACATTACTCACATGGCACGAAGAATGGCTGCTGAGTCATGCGGAGTGGACTCGGTGTACACTACCGCCTTTCATCGCCACGAGAGTACGAGGTCTCCACGGCTAACGCTAACGTCGACAGAATTAGCCTGTTACGTTACCAGAAGAAAACATACCGAGAAACTGTTGCTTTAGTAAACAAAGTAGTGCTTCTTATCTTTAAAGAAGTTCTTTGTGCACACACACACACACAAGTATTTGCTTTAGATTAATAAACAAACAGACACATTTGCCTTTTAACTGACTCTACAGTTGACTGTTCTGAAGAAGTCAATATACATCGCTCATCACAGGAAGAAATATCGCTAAGAAAAGACGAACACGGAGGCGTCCATGTCCCCCCCCGAGGCTTCTCGCTTGCAGCAATAAATCGCAAGTCTTTAATCAACGTGCTTTTTATGATATGTAACCGTTTCTAACACAGGGACGTGTACGCCAAGCGCACGAGATCGTGCCGTTATCGTCTCCGTCCTGCCTCCAAGCTAACTGCTTGCATTTTGACGTGCCGATTCAGAGATGTTTTGGTTATCGGACCGATCCGACCTCCTGTAGCAGTTTAAGCACGGATTGTGTTTAGCGGTGGGCGATATGAAAAAAATTAATACTTCTATCACGGTTCTCGAAAGCACTTTTCGCGCTACGTAATACGGATCACGATATCGCTCGCAAACTGCGAAAAATACAGTGGTGTTGCATCCGTTGTGTTTTTTTTTTTTTTTTTTTTTTTTTTTTTAAATGTCCAATGATTTATTTAATGTCTACAAAAATAAATGCATTTAGATTTTTTTTTTTTGTTCAAAGAAAATCTTCTAATTAAGGTAAATAAATAAACAAACAAACATATAAACAAACAAGGACGAGTCAAATGAAAAGCTTTTTTTTTTTTTTTTTTTTTAAAAAAAAAAAAAAAAAAAAAGATGGGTGTCATTTTTCTACATAATCTCAATTTCGTTCAGCGCTTAACGAGTGTCCAGCGCTTAATGAGTGTTAGAAACACGACTGATTTCTAATTAACCTTCATAACCTTAAATCACCTCATGTAAAAATGCTCTTTTTTTTTTTTTACAATTTAAAAGATTACAAATTGCTTCCAGTCAGTTTGTAATTATTTCATTTTGAAAACCAACATTTAACAAAAGGATATCGCAAAAATCCGAAAAATGTCTCGTCACACAATCCATCACAATACTGAGATTATATCGTCAACGTGGATAATCCCGGTCTTCTGTAAATCAGCGCTAAGTCGCGCTTATTTTTCCAGCAGCGCTACTCCGGACAGTCACAATTCTAATAAAAAAATATTTCTCCTGTACTTTATATTACCTCTATCGCCGTCTCCGCCATGGGTAAACATCTCGGGTTTGCCGAATCGCTATGCGATGACATCATAGCACATGATTTAACAATAAACCCCAGATTCCCTGAAGCGATCCCACGTTATACAAACATAGGAGTATTTTCATCATCGTTCTTCTTATCACACGACGAACTATCGAACTGCGCCAGCGTTTCTGCGCGCATCAACGAGCGATAAAAGCTCAATGCTCTGAAATGGACTTTTCTAAATGGCCTCCATCGGACGCTGAGGCAGAAAGGAGGACACTGACGGACCCGTTTGGTTAAGGAGGATTTCCTCATCATCTTGTCCTTGTAGGTTATACTGTACACAAGCATGTGGTGCTGTTGGGGGGTTTTTTTTTGGTTCATTATCCCTCATCAGGAGCCTGTTTGCTAGTTAGAACTTGATGAAAGACAGCAGTAGAGTCTGGCCCAAGGCTACATCATTCATCACTCAGCACACCAAACGCAGAGAGCGAGGTTCGGACCAATCGAGCTCGTAATAGCTGAGGTTGAAGCCCATCGATCGTAGTTCGCGATCGCTTTATACGTGATCGTCGTACCGAGCCGACTTTAATTAACGGCTTATTTTTTTCCCGTATAGCGCACGGAAAACAACCGTAAGAACTTTAAGAGGTGTAAACCAAGTGTATGCCTAGGTGGAAACTACATAAAAAAGGTACACGAGCATTTAAAAAAAAAAAAAAGTGGTATTGTGGATGTTGGAGGGAAAATAAAAGGAATAAATTAGGTCCAATCCTGTAAAAAATGTATAATAAATAATTTTTTTTTTTTAATTTAAAAAAAAAAAAAGGAAAATATTGGAACTGGATTTAGAAAAGGGTCATTTTAAAATGTAGTAGTTTTTAAAAGAAAAACATATCAGATGGGTATCAATATTAGCTGATGCACAGGTTTCAGTTTTGGTGGGGAGGGGGGTGCAAAAACAAAAGAAAAACATCCAATCGGCTACTAGCTTGCATATGACACTACTTGTACTCTTTTTATAAGTGTAACTGTTGATATGGTGAAAGGTTTTTTTTTTTTTTATTTATGTAACAGTTATGGAAGGAGTCTCCAGTGTCAGCGCTTTGTAACAGTCAGAGGTAAAGCTGTAACATCACGCTTTTTTATCTTATCGAGTTAAAGAAAGAGACACTGGTGAGGGAATGACTGTTTATAGCTGCTATAATGTCAAGTCAAGTTGTTTTGTAGATGTTCCACATCTATAAGCTATATTGCTTTTCGCATAAGAGGAATAATACACTATGGGATGCGATGTTATTGGAAAATGATCCATTTCCGGGTGGTAAGGGTGACCCCGATTCGCATTCCTTAAATATCACCCAGCTCCAGTGCTTTCTAAAGGGCAATACGTATAACATAGAATGTCTGAAACAGTATAAGGTGCTTGCGCTGTTATGACATTTTTTTAATCAGATTATCATTCGCAACGGAGTGCGAAGCTGATTTCTGATATCTAACCGTATTAGACAGATAACCAGGGCCACTGCTAGATGACTGAGCAATATACGAAACGGCGCTCCATCCATCCAGGTGTGCGCACCCGAGCAGCAGAGGGTCAGTGATCTTCGGCTTCGTCTGCGAGACGTGTCGTTACACGCCAAGCTGCTTATCGTACCTCGGCTGAGATACGGAGCCTCGGGGCATCAGTAACTCAACGACGGCTCCTCCTCCTACGCACGGAGACAAGGCCTCGTCCTAACGCGCCGTTAAACCGACAGAAATACCTGCAAGAGGGCATTAAAGCTCACTCCGCCACCATGTTTCAGGTACATTTAATCTCACACACTATTCAGCCCTACCTGCAGGCCAGACGTGAGTCATGCTGTAGTGCCAGAATACAAGCGCAGACTGGTCATGTTGACACTTTTTATACCAGGTATTAGGCAAGCAAATTACACTGCTGTTGTATTCACTGCTACAATTAACCGCCGTTCGCCAAAAGTAGCCTAGAGTAACGGAGTTTACGGAAAACTACGTGAACTGGCGAAATCGCAACGGCAGGGAATTGTTCCGCACACTCTTTCGCTCAGCGACGTTTGTTGGTCAACGAGACCTTTCAGCTGTGCCCGTGTTCGACGCGCGTGACTCGAAGAGCGCTTCGGCCGAACGAGCGTTGCGATGACATCACATGACGTCAAGCTCCTACGAATACCGCGGAGTTCGCTTGATTTCGCGTTCATTTCTGCGATCGCAAAATCCTGGAGGGCCCTTTAGGGGTCCAAGCACCAAAATCAACTCGGGCCTAATGTGTTCCATCAGTGGAAAGTTTAGGAATAGAAAGTTCAATGGTTTCATAAAACATTATGTAAACTATTACCTACAGCACTAAAATCCCAAAGGTGAGCTGATTTATCGAGTTTAAATCTCTTTCAACGTGTCCCACATTACCCACAATGCCATTCGACCCGCTGATAGTTGTGCAAAAGGATTTAGCTCTCACTTCAACTCTACTTAAATAGAGCGATGCAGCGGCGCTTTAGTCCTTTAGTCTGTCCAGTGCTCTCACCTCCTCACTCTGCTCAAACAGATCACCTTCCAAAGCTTCAACTTTCAGGCTAATGGGCTACCTGCACAAACACTTCTGCTTCCAGCTTGTCCACTATGACGCCAACGGCGCTATCTTACACCTGGTGTCTGCAGGAGCTCCTGAAAATAAACATCCACAACATTCATCATAAATATAAGAACACTCGCAAAGCTCCTTTTAGTGCTATTTCCAAACGGAAATACGTCGTAGCGCCCATGTCGTGCTCATCACCTCTTGGCGCGTTCGAGTCGACTTCCCAACTCGTAAATACGAACTCCAACAAGGACTTCAACACACAAGTCTGCCCTAACTAGGAGCAACTGCATCCCGGGACTCCGAGCCCGTCTTTTGCGCCGACGTCTCGCCGCGCCATTTACGATTTCTCATGGACGACGTCGAACGCCGCTGCAAGACGGTTCTTCACAAAACCAGCTCTTGTTCGTTTGTCGTCAGGTAGTAAGAGCACAATCTGACAGCTATCCCCTCACGTCTGAGGTCGTTGAGATGATTTGACCCTACCCAACGCCATGGTAAACGCAATATCAATGCCCCCCTGTGACGTCAGCACGGCGCAACCGCTAACATCTCACAGGAATAACAAAAATACAGCTCAAACCAACACATTGGAACAAGAGTCATTGAACGCATCACTAATACTCCTATATCAATATACTTAATGTGTCTGAGAGTGAAGTTTTACTTTAATAGTTAGGTTAGAGGCTAATCTGAAGAGCTGTGTATAAGGAGGAAACCATTACACCTTTGATAAATATATACCTATTTAGTGCACTTAAATGCATTTAGAACACATCCACTGGCTCTAGCAGGTCTCTAATACTAATTTAGGTGCTTCCTGGGCATACATTTGTGTATGAAATTCTGACATTTACACAGATTTGACTTGTAAAACAAACCTCTAGGCTCCCTACAAACTCATCCCTGTCTGAGATTTCGCGCCATTTGCCTTCGCTCGCGCAGGTAAACTTGGGGCTGCGTCCTAAACCGCGAACTACTTCACTGACCACTAGGTCTAGATACTCCACGTGCTATTTTGGCGTACTATTTAGCACGATAGCACGCGGTTGGAAACGGAGCCGGGACCGCTTGCGGGGCTGATTTGACAGGACGGAACCTGTTAACCTAAGCAACATTTTTACTTACAAAATAACTCTTTTTTTTCCTATCGCTGCGCTTATAATGTAGTTATAACCGATAAAAGGTGTTTTTAATTCAATACAACAATAAAATAGTTCACTGTCGAGACATAAACACGGATTCCTACCTGTCAGTTCATCCACTTCGGCGTTTCTCGGGGCAACTTTACCAGTTTTCTCGTTAGTGCTTATTTCAATTCGAACCAAAATGAAGTTTTTAACTTATTGTACTTTTGTAGTAGCTATATAACGCGGTGTTAATTTATTTCTTTGGCGTTTTGCCCATTAAACTCACTTTGTCAGCCGCATTACTCCATTCCCTTCGCTCGCTCGCTCTCTCTCTCTCTCTCTCTCTTCTCCGTGAGCATATGCGTCTATTGACAACTGGGTTGCCAGATTGTATATATACCCATTCACATGTGCTTGTATAAACTCTTCACAAAAATCAATAAAAACTAGCTTATTTCCAATTCTCTGCTAAGCCATGAAGCTTTAATTTAAGCTATTAATATATTTTAAAAGCAAAATATGTTTTTTTTTCTTGTCAACTAAAATGTGACTTTTTTTTTTTAATGAAAAAAAAACGCTAAAGCTGGAAAGTTTAGAGCTAATCTGGCAACCCTACTTAAAGACTCCACTCTTAAAGGGGACGCGACATATTTTGTCAACTTGTCCATTTTGCAGGATTCTTTATTCTTTATTCGTAATCTATTGTAAATTAATTTGCAGTAGTATGTTAAAGAGGTGCCTCCTTCAACAGGTGCATTTTTAGGCTCCCCTTTTCGATTAATCTAGTGTATGCATTTAGCCTACTTGAGAGACACCCTTTCATAGCAAATAGTCTACACCACACTATAAAACTCAACATCACTCAATTTTTTTTAACAAATTAGGTGATCAGAATTTACACATGATCTGTTTTTTCTTCTTTCTTTTTTCTCTAGACGTTAGTGAGTGAAATGCACTGCTAATGCTGCTCTGTAGCGCCCTTTTGTGGCTGGTAGTGAGAATGACACAGGACACATCAAGTAAGAATTTCAGTAGCAATTTTTAATGTGGTTTAACTTTATACATTATATATATAAATATATATACCACAACTCGATTCTGATTGGTCAGAAGGTGCTGATTCATTTTCTATAACAGAAGCTCTGGTAATGGTTCCGGCTGCAAAACAAATCACAAGTTTAATGCGCTCATTCTTAATTGCTTAGACTGCCATACTCTACCGAATACACCACATAAACAATTTAAACACACGCGTGATCAATGATATGGTGAAAATGTTTATTTAACGATTACGGAAGGAGTCTCCAGCGTCAGCGATTTCCAATACAGGAAAGTCTCCAGGACAGAGGAGTTCACGTTTTGCTGTTTATCGGTACCATGACTGTGGTGAAGAGGCTGGTGATGTAAAAAGGGTTGTAAAAGTTGCTCATTGATTGTTTTCCTATAACAGCACACCCCAAATGACATTATCAGCACCCGTCCACGTGAACCACAGCAGTGGGCTGAAATATTTCACAGTGTAATGCTCTAAGGTGGTCTAATCAATGTCAGTTCATTTATATAATGTCTCTGTCACCTTATGCAGTGTAACAGTGCAATCCAGTGCAAACTGTTTTACTCGAGATCGTTTTCCGTGTCCCAGACGTCCCCAGCGAACGCACTGGCACAGCTCTGGATCGTCCAGGCAGCCACAGCGATCTGATTATTCAGTAGGACAGCGTCCACGCTGGCGGTACCGTTCTGCATCGAGGATAGGTGTGTGAACACGGCTCCCAGAGTGTGTGATCCAGAGCCAAACAATATGTGTCTGAACGGAGTGTCCCGGGGAGACACGTAAGGAGACAGCAGATTCCTCTCCACCTACAGACACACCGAGAAAACACACATCGTGGATTGTTTTCATTTTGCCTACATACCTGACACTGATACAATCATGACGAGTTTTGATTTACCGCCATGATTTGGTTGTTGATGATGCGACACTGCTCCTGGTCATCAAGGTCGCTGTTTTCCATGCTGGTGATGAGTCGATTAGAAGCACGACTGTAGGAACCCAAAGCCGACGTCAACCACTGCGTTTGCACGGGCTCTGTAAGGTGGCGGAACTGAAAATTTGAGCACACATACTGTAGGACGCCTGAATGAGGGACATTTTCCAGACAAGTCTGAGACCTCATTTTGATCGACTACCGTAATCCATTTTAATCCTGCGGATTCACGATACTTTCATTTACAGGAACGATGTATTCATGATCCAGTGAACACTTTATTTATTCAACAAGGATCTCACACGCACGTTAATATAGTATTTACTGATGTAAATGTCTCAGATTTAGCCAAACGGCACTGTCCGTGGGCAGGGTGATGTTTAAACGAACAAAAAGAACAGATCGGAATCATGTCATAAAGCCACATTCTTGAACCTTCAGTGACTCGAGTCATTCTTAGGTGACTCGATTCGATCCGTTGCACGGTTTGGCCAAACACCCCCCCCCCCCCCCCCCCCCCCCCATTGCAAATCAAATGTCCAGACTTTCAGCTGTTTCAGACGAACAAATCAAACAAAAGTGATTGAAATAGTTCGACACAACCAATGCTTCGAGCGGTTTCCCCCAAAATCAACCGACAATGCAACTTATAATGACTTCTCCAGTCTCAAAATTATCCACCCCCCTGAACAGAATCCCTCACAACAGCACAAATATGCAAATCAGGTGTAATCAAGGGCTTCATTAGTTGTACCAGGTGTGCCCGAGCTGGAACACATGAAATACCTGAACTGGCTAGGGGTAGAAAACGTATGAAATACCTGAAGCTATCAACGGCTGCAAGCAGATTTGCAAGTTTTGATTGCAACTGTATATAATGTAAACCTATGCAAAATTATTTGATAATCAAATTTCAAAGCTATTTGATGATTCGCTGGCACTGAGCCAGACTGAAATCAAACGGCGGCGTGGTTTTTCGGTTTCTAAAGCAGCTGCCTGAAACATCTGTCCATGAAACAGATCTTACTTCACCTTCCCCTCTTTACAGTATGACTTGCGCCTGGGGTTCAAATCAAGTCCTGAATCCTTGTGTTCACACCACTGTGAATATAATTAGACGACCCTTGAAAAGCCTTGAAACTTTCTGCAAGAGCGCCGAGTTCAGCGTCTCTGACACATAATCAGCAGAAACGATGTGCAAAAGAGATTATCGGTGCTAGCGCCTCGCTTAACTTGGTGCCGGTCAGAAGCCTTACCTTCTGCAGACGCATTACTTCTCTGTTGATTTTGCCGACGTGTATATTCAGGACGTTCTTGTATTTCTCCACGTTCAGTCTGAGCAGGTGGTCATGGACAAGCCGAAGAGCCATCACCCCGGCGATCTCACCTGCCGCCTTGGCGACCACAAGCAATTCTGTAGACGATTGAGCTTCCAGATTCTTTCTGGTGTCCAGCGTGGTGCCGAAGAACGGGTATTGTTTATTCTGAAAGAGTACAAAGAGAACTTACTGGTACAAAAAATACAAAAGTACGAAAATTACTCTAATCACCGGGTCGCTTACCTCAGTAAACTTGAACGAGACTGACGGAATACCAGAGAAGGTCTGGAATGGATAGGCGGGGTCGTCCATCTTCATCGGCTCCATCCTGTGGAAATAAATCGCGTTTCAGACGCTGATGTCCTCGATGCTGAGCTCGGGTCGCTGTCTGTATGTACGTTCTGCCAGTATTCGCATCGGCTTTTTTTTCCCCCCAGGGTTCTCCGGTTTCCTCCCGCCTACCAAAAACACGCTGACTGCTCCAGATTCTAAATAAGCGTGTGAAAATGTGTCGTTTCGATTTAGATACATACACGGCCGCCTCCCAGTTGTGTCCATCCGCTTGAGAATACAAACTCTTGCTGGGGTCACTGGGGGAAGATACCTGCGACAAAAACAAGAGAATTAGTTCTCTCCTCAATTAATATCATTTCATATCTTGCACGGGAAAGCTCACCTCTTTCAAAGTACTCTCTATCAAGTTGTACATCAACGGGCTGGCACTTGCTTTGAAAAAGGAACCTGTTCAGAATATTTCAATAATGAGTATGTGTAAAGAAAGGTCTTACAGGTTTTATATCATTTAGTTGAGGAGTTTTTTGTTTTTTTTCTTCATTGTTAAAGTAATTTCACCTGCGACAACGCCATCCAGGCTAATGTAGGAGAAGGCTTTCATGTTCAAAGAGGACAAATAGCCCTGTTGGTGCAAAAACACGAAACGTGATCAGCTGAATAGTCAGAATGAGCTGATCATTTCTTGCTGTATGGTGCACACAGGACACACAGACTGCTGTTCCAACCTCCAACCACTCGGTGGCACCCACAGCCCCGTATTCCCCTGCAGTCCAGCTTGCAAACACGATGCTCCTCCTGGGTTTGAAACCACCTTGTAAAAATAAATAAACAAACAAGTAAATAAAAGGGAACGCCTACTGTAGTTTGGAAGGATAACATGCACGGATGAACTTTACGTTGGCGTGACAGAGCCCGCTAAATAGCATTAACGTTAAAAGGTTCAACCTTAACATTTGAAAAACTTTTAAATGTTAAAATGTCATATTTAAAGGTTAAAAGATATAGTTAAATATTAAAACATTAAGTTGTTGCTACGTTATTTTTGGTGGTTGTTGGATGGTTGCCATGGTATTCCAAGTGGTTCTAGGGAGTTGTTAGGCCATTGCTATTGTATCCCAGGTAATAGCTATGGTATCCCAAGGTGGTTACAATGGTGTTGCTAGGCAGTTGCTATGGTATTCAAAGTGGTTGTTAGGATGCTAGGTGATTGCTACGGTATACCAGGTGATTGCTAGGTAGTTGCTATGTTATAACTGTGGTATTGCGGGTGGTTGTTAGGGTGTTGCTAGGCAGCTGCTATTGTTTTCAAAGTGGACGCTATGGTGTTGCTAGGTGGTTGCTAGGTCATAGCTATGGAATCCCAGGTGGTTGCTAAGGTGATGCTATGTGGTTGCTAGGTCATTTCTATGGTATCCCATAAAAGTGTTTGTTAGGTGACTGCTAGGTTGTTATGGCAATTCAGATTGTTTCTAGGGTGTTGCTAGGTCATTGCTATGGTATCCCAGCTGCTTGCTAGGGAGTTGCTAGGTAGTTGATAGGGGGTTGCTAGGCAGTTGCTATGGTATTCAAAATGGTTGGTATGGTATTGCTCTGTGGTTGCCAGGTCATTGCTAGGAAATTTCAGGTGTTTGCTAGGGTGTTGCTAAGCAGTTGCTGTGGTATTCAAATTGGTTGCTAGGGTGTTGCTAGGTGGTTGCTATGGTCCCATTCCTACATGGAATTGGAACAAATGTTCGACTAGAACAATAAATAGAAGATTACGGAGAACAGTATGTTGACTCTGTCAAGCCAATATAATAATAATGGAAGAACTAATGAGGAAAATATTGTTTGAATTACGTGTATCAGAAAATTGTGAAACCTCCAAACTCGGACTCACTTTTTCTCATCTCGGTAATAACTCTGGCTAATTCAAGCAGCAAACTAGTGCCAACAGTAGACTTAGCAAATCCAGGACCCCAGGCATCTCTCTGAGCTCCAATCACCACAAAACGATCTAAACCAGAAGATAAAGATGACTTAAACCAAGACGTGGGAGATTTTGGAGTGGCGTGTTAGCCAGCGATCTTCACCACCAACATCAAAACACCAACCGAGGGAAGATCTTCCGGAAGAACGGTGTTCATTCCTCCAGTAGACATCTTGTGGTGTATGGACACCTTACTAAGACACTCTGTGTTGTTTTTTGCTTGATTGATTTGAATCATTATGTACCTGGATCTACGAAACCCTTGATGACTCCAAACATGTTGAAGATCTTCGTCACAGCGAGAGTGTTGTTGACCTCCATGGAGACAACGTCATCATCACCACCAAGCTTGTATGTTACATCTCTCAGACCACCACTAGCCCATTCATGAGGTGGATCACGACCTCCCATTTTCCTGAAAACCATCAACTCGTCACAGTGTAGCACAAGAACTGAATGATATTTCTGTGAAACTTCACGGAGGACTTCACTTGATCAGGATTGCGTGCTTTACCTCATGATCGCTGCAGCTGTACTGGCTCTGATGGTCTGGGCAGGAATGCTTGGCAGGCCTGAGGACTTAGCTGAAGGAAACTGGGTGTGGTTGAAAGATGGGTAACCTGGAGTGAACGGATCACCAGAGCCGAGATGGACCTGTGCAAGAAAAAGACCAGATGTCAATCTGAAGAACCTCTCTAAATGAATGAACTAAAAATATATTGCAGAATAAAAGATTAACGCATGACGGTGGTACGACAGGTAGCGTTGCCAGCTCACAGTCTCAGGTTAATGCCAGTGTGGAGATTTACATGGTGTCCCATTGTCCACATTGGCTTCCTCCGAGTTCTCCGGAGGTTTTCTCCCACCTCCCAAAAGCATGTGTATTGCTGGATTAAAGTGTGTGTGTGAGAGAGACCCTTACCGGGATAAATGTGGTACGTGAATATGATGGAATAATAAATGAATTTTAAAGCCGGTACATACATGACCAAACAGATTAGTATCTTCATCAAACAAGTAATCAGCAGGATCTGGATAGATCAGCACCCCACTTGCGTTCTCACTGGCAGCATTAGCAACCTGTAAATTAAACAAAAGTAAAATTTGAACACAAAAATTCAAGTTAAAATAAATATATATATATATATATATATATATATATATATATATATATATATATATATATATATATATATATAATTTCAATGTAAAATTGTGCCAACCTTTTCAGCAAAACTTATTTTACCAGCTCGGATCAAGATGATCTTTCCTTCTGAACTTATATTTAAGTCTCGCAGCGACTTAAAGTCCCCTGTTTGTCCGTAATGAGCATACAGGACTGCACCCTGTAAAGAAAAATACATATATATATATATATATATATATGTATATATTTTATTCATCAGTGTCCTGAGAAGACATTTTCAGGCTGAACAAAAAAAACGGCTTAAACACAAACCTGTGCTGTTCCAGTTGGACTGTAGGCCAAATAGCCAGGTTCCGAAAATGTTTTATTACAGAACATCACTGTGTTGGTGCCTTTTGTAGGACGAACATGGATCTTAACAGAGTGTGAATCAGTCCAAGGCGCCATGTCGTAATCGGTGAACTTTTCCCACACTTTTCTGCCGAGTGTCTCGTCTCCTGGAGATCCTGCCTGATGACTGATACTGGAGAATTCACTGAGTAAGAAAGAGAAAGAGGCTCTATTCAGTAACCCAGACCTCTTCATAGCTTTAGATTAGTCGTGTCTGGTTGGAATCAAAACTTTATTGGTAGCAACACTGGCCCTTTACAGCGAAGTCTAAACAGCTGCACTCTTGACTGTGTTTAAAAAAAAATTGGATCCAGGCACTGACACTGGAGTTTGACACTAGAATTTGTCCAGACGTTAGATAAATTTGTGTAAACATACTTGAGACTGTTTTCAATGCTGCTTGTGGTTAGTTTGTCCTTTAGCAAGGATGTAATATTGCTCCAGTCTAAGATTGTTCCTGTCTGAACCACGTCTTCAGAGGATGTAGACTCTATGCAGCCTGGAGCGCCTCCGTCTCTCCTTGTATGAGCGACGTAGCCAATCAGGGATCCTGGAAGGCAAAATCAGGAACACAAACTTATTTCCAACACCTATAACCTGAGAATGAATCTGAGCCATTGGTCAACTAAGGCCAGGAACTTTATAGCACGCCAACTGCCTTTTTGAGTGTGAGTACCCAGGTAATAAGAGTAAAGGACTCAAAGTACTTCGGGTCTGAGGAGAAGTGTAATTCACTCTTCCCATTAGTCCCTTGTTCAGCAAGTGGGCACTTGTCCAACATACTATACTGTAGGTCTTACAAGGGCATCTTTGGGGGTGCTTGTGATCACCTTTATCCTAGTTATACCTTGAAACATTCCCCACCTTGCAAACTTTGAAGACAGAATTGTATTAAATGCTGGACGTTGCAGAATTAGGGACTCTTCCTACTATTTTGCAAAAGTGTTTGTTTAAAATCGAGATCGTTACTTGACAATGACGCACATATATGATGATAAATTTACAGAAAACCTTTAGGATTGACTAAAGATTTCCATTAGCAAGATTATTCTATTATAAGGCTCCAAATCCGTATCTTAGCTGATCGGCATTAGAACAAAGTGAGCACTGCGTAAATTCGAATTTTTCGCCAAATAATTACTTTAACAAGTGTGTCAGCGATTAGTATGATTTCTACCCCCTCCCCCTGCTGGACTTTCTTGGTATTGCAAGAGTTTCCTTGCCTGTCTTCTTTTGATGACGTCATCAATAGTAGCCTGTTTAAGGAAGAATAAGTCGGACAGAACAACAAGACTAAAAAATACGACAAGATGATTGTTCTCGATCATGATGTGTGTCAGATGTTTCCCTATTTAAAGCTATGCTGTAGAGCAGTGGTCACCAACCCTGTTCCTGGAGATTCACTGTACCATCCTGAAGACTTTAGCTCCAACCATAATCATGCCTACCTGACCATCTAATCATTGCCTTAAGAAATTCTTGAGCAACTAAAACAGGTTACATTTTGTTTGGAGATGAAACCTTCAGGAAGGTAGATCTCAAGGAAGAGCATTGGTGAACACTGCTTTAATGGAATGGTGTCAGATGAAGCTCCGTACCAAAGGCAAATATGAAAAGAGCGGCAGTAACCATGAAGCAGATGTTTCTGAGAGTGTGTTGGCTTGGTCTGCTGAAGGAATGATGGGCGTGATTAGTCACACGCTCTTTGACTATGTTCCCCTCAGCTTCCTCATCCAAATCAGACATGATCAATTCCAATTGGCTGCTGTTTTCCTCCATGACCTGGGGCTGACGGAAACTTGTGTAGAAATGTGGCTTCCCGATGAACTGTGGACATATGGCAAACTTAGATAAAGGTTAAAGTGTACTCTATTGTATATAATATATAGTGTGGTCAGGATCTTTGGTATGCAAACTGCGTAAGACCACTGATTTAGAATCCATTCCCCATTGTAAAGGTGGAACGTATTGGAGGACATACATTTTTTTTTTCAGCATAATTCCACGGTAAAAGAAATATTTAAAAAAAATCTACCAGCAAGGTGCCCTGTGATAGACCCGTCTTTCCTACCGGGATCTCCCTTTCTTTAGGTTAAAAACTCGCCTTTTCACACTTGCTTTTGAGTCTGGCTGACTTATTCACTTCTAGCAATTTAGCATACCAATCCACCCACCTGTTTGTTCTTGAACAGTGAGAGGAAACCAGAGAACCAGGAGGAAACCCGTGAGAAACCCTGCACAGATTGAACCCAGGACCCTGGTACTGTGCGGTGGCAATGCTACCCACTGTTCCAACCCTTTATTTAGTATAAAATATGCATTATGAACTGCATTAAAAAAAAAAAGTACTTTAATGTCTCAAACTAGGTTGCACGGTGGCTTAGTGGTTAGCACGTTCGCCTCACACCGCCAGAGTCGGGGGTTCGATTCCTTCCTGCCCTGCGTGTGCAGAGTTTGCATGTTCTCCCCGTGCTGCGGGGGTTTCCTCCGGGTACTCCGGTTTCCTCCCCCAGTCCAAAGACATGCACGGTAGTCTGATCGGCGTGTCCAAAGTGTCCGTAGTGTATGAATGGGTGTCCAGGGTGTACCCCGCCTTGTGCCCCCATGCTCCCTGGGATAGGCTCCAGGTTCCCCGTGAAGATGGATGGATGCGCAGATTCCAATAGTCAAGTGAATCCGATACAAGGGTTTACACGATTATTCCTCTATTTAACGGATTATTAAAGGGATTGAAATGCATACATGAACTTTCTTTTTGTCAGATTGAGCTACCGGGCGGATTACGAACAGATTATTATGCTGCACGTGCACGTAGTGTCTCTTTAAGAAACGGCGCGTGCTGCCTTTTTTTTTTTTTTTTTTTTAAACCTTGCACACTACTTGACTAAAAAGTGCACAATACTCGCACTACACTACAGTGTAGAAGAACAGTGTGTGCATTCTGGACACAAACAGAGAAACCGGGAGAATTTCCGGTCATCACAACGTCGGGATTTTATCTTTACCCCCCCCCCCCCATAAAACAAGTCATGAAAGATGTGACACCCGAATGTAAAATGTCACCAGCACTGAAAAACACTAACTTAAATGACGCATATATGTCTCTATAACTTCCATTTCTATCATTATGTATAGAATTCACAGTAAACAGGAACATTCCCACTCCACAAAGCGAGTAATAAAATGTCACGTGACCAGCAACTCGAGCAAGAGTAAACAGAAGGAAGATAAACACAGCTTCCTTCATCACTATGGAACCATTTCTCCTCCCAAAGCCCACCTAAAACCTCCGAGCATTCCACCTAAAACTCATCACTTAATGCTTCTTACCACGATGGTTCTGAGGAACAGGGGTTCTGCAAAATATCAGCTGTCATGTGAGTGTTTTGGGGCTGGGATCATATCCTGCTTCCTGGATTTGGGCATAAAAGCCTTAAAAGTCACTGTTTATACTTTTTGTTTCACTTTTGAATGACTCTGTTCCTATCTGTTGTTGTTGTTGTGCATTTTTCCCCAACAGAGAATTTTTTTTGTTGTTGTTGTTGTTCTTGCATGAGTTGGAGAAATCCCTAAAACAGAGTTAGGAATTAGAATTTATTTATTTATTTATTTATTTTTTAAAAAATGTATTGTTTTACATTTGTATATTAAACAGAAATGAATTTCGCAGTTCATTTACTAAATCTTGATTCGTTTACATTTTTAGATTTGCTTTCAAAGTAACATTCATGCAACTCCCGTCCTTTAACAGAGGATAAAGTTCGAACATCGATTTAAAAAAATAAATAAATAATAAATAAATAATAATAAAGAAAGGGCAATTAAAATGGTATTGAAGTCGGAACTCTTCTTAGAAATTTATTACTACTCGAATTTCAATTAGGATTTTCCCAAATGTACGATCGCAGACCGTTAAGTGCGTGATTCCATTCAATCCATCCATTTTACATAGCGCTTATCCTATACAGGGTCGTGAGGAGCCTGGAGCCCATTCCCAGTGGACTCGGGGCACAAGGTCAATCTGTCGCGGGGCACAATCTCTTTCCCTCTCTCACACCCACACACACACACACACACCCACACACACACACCCACCATTCAGACACTACGGACAATTTGGAAATGCCAATAAACCTACAGCGCAGATCTTTGGACTTCGGGGAGGAAACTCGGGTACCCGGAGGAAACCCCCGAAGCACGGGGTGAACGTGCAATCTCCGCGCACACAGGGCGGAAGTGGGATTCGAACCTCCGACCCTGGAGGTGCTACGTGCTAACCTGAGAGTGGAATTGCGTTTTAGATTTGTGCAAAACCCTGAAAATCAATTTCAGATTAACGGTCGGATTGAAAAAATAAATAAATTTTAAAAAAATAAAAATTCAGACGGCAAGATTCTAACCACATAAATTATTTATTTATTTATTTATTTATTTAAATCCTCCTCAGTGTATTTACACCGTTCAACCTGCATACTGCTGATTTGGAAGCTCAGGCTGTCGATTTTAAATAGATTTACCCGACGGCACAACGAGGAGCCCGACTTTTCAGCCTTGTAGACAACCAAAAACATTTTTTCATTCTTCATAAAAACTGTCGAACGCCGAGGCTGTTCGAATTAAACCCGGGACACTTGGATAAAGGTGTACATATTTATTGCATTAAACAGATTATGCATTTGACACTGCTGAAGACAAACAGGTTTACCATTCGGAAGTGCTGGAGCATGAGCAAATCCATTTTATAATAAGAAAAATCTGCAGTTCTAAGTCTTTCTTAGATTCAGCTGAAATGGAAAGGATTTTTAAACTGTGGCTTAATTGTAAATTTATGTAAAAAAAAAAAAACAAACGTAAACAAAACAAAACAAAAAAAACCACACGATATTCCAACTTCAGTTCTGTTTCGTTTATTGTCGTCGTTTGAACGACAATAAATGATTCAGATCTGCTGAACAGATTGGAACAAGATTTAATATGTAGGAAAAAAAAAGTCTCTCAGATCACATAAGGCACAAACAAGAAGGAGGAAAGGGGGGGGGTGTTAATAATAATAATAAAAAAAAATTTTTTTTAAAAATCACACGCAAGAAAAAAAAAAAAGAAAGAGCTGAAAAGCACATATACATACTATAGAATTAAACAAAAGCCCATCATGAACTCTGGACTTCTTTCTAGAGCTTGCCTGAAGGATTGATCCGATTTGTCGCTACATTCCGTTCACGTGATAAAGAAATAAAAGAAAGCACTAAGAGCTGACACACACAGGAGATTTTTAGCAAGCTGCCTGCACTGTCCATGCAGATAATATGTACAACATTATGAGAAACACTGTTCCCGATAATTATCCACCATACAGTGAAATATGAGAGGCCCTGCTCTCGATATCAGCACGCTGGTAGGCAAAAACTACCATCGACTTCACTCACATTATGGGAGACGCTGCTCCCGATAATGGTTAAAGGTCAAGAATTAAAATAAAAAATAAAACAGACACAAACACCAGAGATGAGTCACATAGTGTACGTGTACGTGTGTGTGTGTGTGTGTGTACGTACGACACCCGATCTCACGTCAATCATCAGTTATAATGACAACATCTGGGTGTGTGACTCAGCACTGAACCATGCAATGTGACGGTCCCTGGTCGTGACTGTTTTTTTTTTTCTTTTCTTTTTTTCGGAAACGAGTTTACCTCCATAGCAGATGCTGCTTTTGTTATTTTGACAGTATGACTGTCATAATTATGGAAGGCACTGCTTCCGATAATTATACGTTAGTTTTTAAAAAAGTCGTACGAAAAAAAAAAACAAAAACAAAAAAAAAAAAAAAAAAAAAAAAAACACTATTTATAGTGAACCCTGCCACTGATAAATAAATAAATAAATAGGAGATCTCCGTGCCACGAATGTGAAGCTTGGCGGTCGGCTCACGACGTAACAACTCCGGATCTTTTTTTTTTTTTTTTTTTCCCCCCCGACCCTCCACCGCCAGACACAATTCTAGGACACGAAACGACCTGTAATTGCTAAACATCATGAGGCTCGGTGCTTCGGGTTAAGAGCGCTGAACTTTTCTTCGTGAGCTAAATCGTCAGCTTTGAAATCCGAGGGTTTTCCGAACGAGGTTAGCTCAAATAAAGGTCATGAAAACGCACTGAATTTTCTAATAGTAAAACTAGAACTTGTGGTTTTTTTTTAAAATTTAAAAAAAATTTTTAACGAATTGAGCTAAACCTTTATAACTTGACCTTTTTTTTTTTGTTTGCTGTATTTGTTCAGAAAAATACTGTGCGAGGTAATATTTTTACAAAAATCAGAACGACGTATTCATCAAGCACCAGGTTTGTCTTTCGGCATTCTTTTTCTTCTTCTTTTTTTTTTTTTGGGGGAGAAAGAAATGGCTGCTGCTTTTTATTCTAGAGAGAATATTCATATTGGTTATGACACTGTTCTATATTTCAACCCAAAAACTCGATCTGATCTTTTGGAAGCAGTCATTTTCGTTTGATTTACAGTAACGTTCATTTATCGGCTACATCGTGACGTGTGCTCGCCTCGCCTCGCCTCGCGTGCACAGGAATGGCGGAAGGAATGGACACGGACATGGCGCTTGTTTACTCGAGCAAGCTTTTGGTTGAAATATAGCACGGGGTCGCTTTAAGGTTTCCGAATGGAGTGCGATCCGTTACGCAAGGGGACTGGAGGTTTAATCTGATGCTTCTCTTTATAAATCGGAGCTAAAGTTCACCTAAAGCTCATTGTCCATGTCCCACACGTTGCCCACGAGTGCGTTGGCACAGCTCTGGATCGTCCAGGTGGTCAGAGCGAACTGATTTTTCAGCAGGTCAACATCAGCACTGGCTGATCCTTCTTTGATCGCGGTCAGTTGTGCGAGCACGTCTTGTAGCGTGCATGATCCAGAGCCAAACAGTATGTGTCTGAACGGCATGGTCTGGGGAGACACGTAAGGAGACAGCAGATCTCTTTCCACCTGTGGATACAGACAAAACAACGAGCCACGGTCATTTGCTATCAGGGTTAGTTGTGAAAAGTACATCCGTTATATATCGAACGCCTCAAGAATAGCACTAAGAGCACGTTTACTGCGCGGTGGACTAGACGAAACGCATCAAAATCTCATCGCGGACGCACGATCGAGTAAGAGATCAGAACCATCAAGTAACGAGCTCGCAAAAGTATGACCGTCAAGTTCTAGTATAAATTTACACCCCCCCCCAAAAAAATGAAGGGCGAACGATCTCATTTACGCATTTCGTTCCACTCAAAGATGCCCCGCCTACCTCTACATTTAGGACCGAGTTCACTCATCGAGAAACAGAAATAACAGCTCGTTAATTCGTTTATTTTCGACACGTCGTTTAGACGTTCTAAAAACTCCGTCGCGTGTATAGAGTGCACAAGAGCTCTTCTGCGTCTTGACGAGGACGTGACGGCGGAGGAGCGTTTCCAACGGCCGGTATCCGATTACAGACCGAACCGATTAGACCGACGTTCGTTTTTACGACGCCAACAACTTGATCAAAGCGTCACATTACTCTTAGCTAGCAACGGCGTAGGTATATTTTCACTACTGTGTTTGTTAAGCCGATTCCTTACGCAACACGGTAACTTAAAATAAAATAATTCCCAACTGTTTGGTGAAAAAACGGATTTTCCATCCCCCCCCCCGGGGCCGTTTTCCAGAATCGAGCCGGTTTCCATGGACCGAAACGCTAATGATGGCCCTCGAGAGGACGCTCGTTCTATAGCTTGTGACGCTGTACTACTATCAATAGGTTTTAAATTACAACAGGTTTCATTTACCCCCATGATTCGGTCATTGATGATGCGACACTGCTCCAGATCGTCAAGGTCGCTGTTCTGGATGGTGCTGATGAGATTTCTGGAGGCACGACCGTAGGATCCTAACGCGGACATGAACCACGTCATCTGCAGGGTCTTTGACAGACGACCGTTCTGGGGAAAGAACAGAAGAAAGGAAAAAAAAAATAAAATCAATCAATCAATCCATCAACGAAACATTCTCGGCTGTTGTATAAAGGGTAACGGGGGCAAGACTTGGTATTTAAAGTCGCAGGGAAATGCATGTCGGTTGTAACCGGTGCCATGAAAGTCATGTGTCTTCACTTTTAAATCCAAAGTGTGCAGGGCTAACCACGGGACGAGACGGAATCCCACTCGTCCCTCCGACATAAACTTTGAACAAAATTTGAAATCCTGTTTCGTTTTAGAAAAGCACATTCAAATCTCACACCACGCCATCAGGAAATTTCCCGATCGAATCGCGACGCCGCCGCAGCCGTCCGCGGTCGGACGAGCGAAGTTGGCCGGACGCTCAGGGTGTGGTGGATGATGCCAATCTCGCTTCCATGTCGATTACGGCGAAACTAGCCGATCACGGGCATCTGGAATCGTCCATGGTGTAAAGGGGCAGGTTTCCGAGTGCTTACTTCAGAGTGCGTCATGCCGCACGATGAGCAGCGGTGCAAACGGACGCCTCGGAGGAAGCACGCGTTATTCTTCACCCTTCCCGCTTGGTAGTCGTCATATAATAGCCGAGACCTGGTGGGAATTCGCAACTGACCGGTGAGGACAAAAACCTGGTGTTCGAGCAGTGCTTACGTCCTATTCCCTGCGACTTTAAAAGCCATCCTTCATTCAGTGCAGCTCGGGGGGGAAAAAAAAAAAAATTAAAATAAAATAAATAAAATAAAAAAAAAAAACTTACCCTTTGCAGACTCATCACTTCCTTACTGATTTTGGACACACGTATGCGCATGATGTTGAGGTACTTTTCCGTGTTCAGTCTCAGCAGATGATCGTGTACCAGCCGAAGAGCCATCTGACCTGCCATCTCACCTGCCGCCTTGGTCAGCGCGAGCAGGTTCGATGCTTTGCTCTGCAGTTTGCTCCTGGTGTCCAGCAAGGTGCCGAGGTACTGGTATTGTTTATCCTGAAAACGAAAAGCCGGTAAAATCAATCATCTTAATCCAGACGCAACTTAACCGAAACCTATAGCTAGCCCGTTGTTTACGTTGCTACGAGATACACTATAAAGCGCTAGAACGAGAGCACCGACGTGTAAAGTGATTCGTCGCCGCACTATTTGTCTAAGCGACCCGTCAGAATCGGGGAGGATTTATTTATTTATTTATTTACCTGAGTGAATCGGAAAGAGACCGAAGGGATGCCGGAGAAGGCCAGGAACGGATAGGCAGGGTCACCCATCCTCATGGGCTCCATCCTGTGAAAGAGAGCAACGGTTCACATGAATACACACCGCACGACGCCTCGGTTTTAAGAAATCGGTCATTTGAAGGTGCGTAGCACGTACACGGACGCCTCCCAGTTTTTTCCAGCCATTTGTGCGAATAAACTCTTGCTGGAGTCAGTGGGTGAAGATACCTGCAGAGCGAAGGAGAAAAAAAAAAAAAAAAAGGGGGGGGGAGAGAGAGAGAGAGAGAGAGAGAGAGAGAGAGAGAGAGAGAGAGAGAGAGAGAGAGTTATACTACAACAGTAATAAATTAAAGCGAAATGATCAATTTACTTGGAAAATCTCACCTCTTTTAAAGTACTCTGTATCAGGTCGTACATCAGCGGGCTTGCACTCGCTTTAAAAGAGGCGGAGCCTGTGTAGAATTTACAGCGGCGGTTTAGTATCAGTTTTATTTGATTACTGTATTAAAATCATGCTCTGGGGTGAAGTGAAAGATTAGGCACCTGTGACAACTCCATCCAGGCTGATGTAGGAGAAGGCCTTCATATTCAACGAAGGTAAATAACCCTACGGGTGGGGACAACAAACGTAAGAAATCTACGTGTATACGTCCTGTAAGAAATAAGAAATAAACCACTTGGGAGTATAGGGAAAATAATCAACGACTAGACGGCCGATGCCGAGCCGAGTTAACGTTTCCGACCTGCTGTCGATTCTTTTCCAGATCGGCACATCCCGAAGCGTATTCTTCCTCTTATAACACGCCAATTTTTTCATGTATTAAAATACAACATGTGCTTCGTTTTTTGTTTGTTTTTTTTCTTTTTAAATCCATCTGTAGTTCCATTTAAAAGTTGCGGAGCGTCTGGAACGGTTACGTTCAAGAAGTGAGAACGTTTCCTTAACTCGACGTTAATAATATGGGCTTGTCGTGTTACTGAGAGATTACAGATTCGGGTTACGGCTTTACCGCTTTACCCGACCGTTCCAAAGCGCTGACACTGGAGACTCCTTCCAGAAAAAGGCTCAATTTAGTTTTACAGAAAACCTAACACCAGCGTTGATGCGTTTCTCTTCGCTAAATAACGTTACGATGTTTATTATTAGTCTTAAACGACGTCCCTGTGAACGAGCCGTTACTATAGTAACGATGACGTATTATAAACCGGCGCGTCGGTATGCGCCCGGGATCGGTTTAAAAGCCGAAACTTCCGTCAGAGCTGCTGTTAAAGAAAGCTAAAATCAACTCCTCCTGACCGATCAGGATTCGAGGATTCGGCTCTGCCGTGGTAGAAACGATGTGTACGTTACGTGATATTATATAGGATAAATCGATTCAAGATTTTTCCAACCTCCAGCCACTCGGTGGCACCCACAGCCCCGTATTCTCCAGCACTCCAACTGGCAAACACTATACTCCTCCTGGGTTTGAATCCATCTTTAGAAGAAAATTGGTTAAAATGTTATGAGTAGCTTATACTTTAATAAAAAAAAAAAATTGAAGAAAAAAGAAACTATTTAATAAAAGGGAGTCACGTTTCTATTAAAACCTCACCTTCATGTATCATGCTGGTAATAACTCCGGCTAACTCGAGCAGCAGAGTAGTGCCGACGGTAGACGCAGCGAATCCAGAGCCCCAGGCGTCTCTCTGAGCTCCCATCACCACATAACGATCTAAACCAGAAGATTACGATTCAAGGAGGATTAACGCAAGCGCGCATGTACTCGATTCGGAATATCCTACACGGGAAGTCACCCGACGTACCTGGATCTACGAAGCCCTTGATGACCCCAAACACATTATGGATTTGTATCTCCGTGAGAACGTTGTTCACCTCCACGGTGACGTTGTCGTCGCTACTCCCGAGCTTGTACTCGACCCTTGGCAGACCTCCGTCGGCCCATCCACGAGGGGAACTGCGACCTCCCATTTGCCTGAAAATCGGACACGGTCCTGCATCATTCTCGTAGACATTCTCGAGAAGGCCGAAAACCTCACGTCGCATGCTTTACCTCATGATCGCTGCAGCCGTACTGGCTCTGATGGTCTGGCAGGGAATGCTTGGCAGGCCTGAGGATTTAGCTGGAGGGAACTGGGTGTGGTTGAAAGATGGGAAACCCGGAGTGTACGGATCGCCAGAGCCGAGATGGACCTGTGCGAGAAATAAAGAGGTGAAATAAAAACGAATCGCTGACAAATTTTGTCGTGTTATTTGAAGTGTTTTTTGATTCATAGGAGACATGGAAGTGAAATGGAAGTGACGGAGGCTTTCCTCCAATATAATTTGAAAGAAATTCATTTTAGATTTGTTTTTTTTTTCCCCCCCTAAGAGACACGTTTGTTTTTGTTTTTTTTTTTCAAGGAGGCTCTTCAAGGAAAGTCAATATTTTCATGTCATTCATGTGGATACTTACATGGCCAAGCAGGTCAGTGGTTTCGTTAAACTGGTAGTCGGCGGGGTCGGGGTAGATCAGCACCGCACTTGCGTTCACCTTGGCAGCATTAGCAACCTGCCATTTTTAAACGACGGATGGCAAACGGTTTGATTAATAACACTCACGCGAATCAAATTGGTAAACCCCCCCCCCCCCCCCGCAACAAAAATTTTCCACCAACCTTCTCAGCGTAACTATTTTTTCCAGCACGGACCAAGAGGACCCTTCCGTTCATGTCGATATTTAAGTCCTGCAGATTTGTCAAGTCATCTTCTCGTCCATAATACGCATACAAAACCGCACCCTGGGAAACCAGAATCGATAGCGTAAGCTCGTTCGTATTAGGTGAAATCAGAAAGGTTGAAGGGGGGAAAAAGGCTGAAATACGAACCTGTGCTGTTCCTGTCGCGCTGTAGGATAAATAACCAGATTCGGAAAACGTCTCGCCGCCGAACGTCACTTTGTTCACGCCACCTTTAGGGCGATCCTGGACCTTAACGAAGTGCGTATCGATCCAGGGTTCCATGCCATTGTCCTTGAATTTTGCGAACACTTTACTGGCGAGCGTCTCGTCTCCTGGGGATCCTGCTTGATGATCGTCACTGGAGAATTCACTGAGAATTCAGGGAAAAGCAAAAGCTCTCATTTCACGGCACAAAATGTCCTCGGCATTTAAACGGCGTTTTAAAAGGAGCATTCACGTGGTAATACTTGTAGAGTTGCGGAATTACCCGAGGCTCTTTTCGATGCCACTTGTGGTCAGTTTGCGTTTCAGCAAAGCCGTAATTTCGCTCCAGTCGAGAGTGGGAACCGTTTCGATCGGGATCACATTGCCGTCAGAAGCCGGGGAGGAAGTCGTACAGGATACTGAAGCCACTTCGGTTCTCTTTTTATACATACTAGAGCCAATCAGAAGTCCTGGGAATCAAGAGCATTACTAAATAAATGTGCATTCGTTCATCTCCGGTAAGCACTTTACCCAGGTAAGGGTCACAAAGTCGATCCCAGGTACACACCCTGCATGGGATGCCAGTCAAACTATCTGCAGGTTTTGGAAGGTGGGAAGAAACTAAAGGAACCCCACACAGACAGTGGAAGAACATGTGACACGCTGCAAACGCATTAACTCCAGCTCAGGATCAAATCAGAGACCCTGGAGCTTCGAGAGGTTGTACATCATGATATACAGGTTCGCTAACTGTCGGGGAGTTACACGAGAGTCCTTTCAATCTTTTTTTTTTTTTTTTAAATACAGTATGGGTTAAATTATAAATTACAAACAGGTTAACATCCCCGCATATATAATGATGTTCCTGAATAAAGGACGTCTAAAGAACGCATTGGATAAATGAAAGAAAACACCATCCGAGCTCATGTTAGTCCAGCGCTGTTTAACGGCCGGGTGGAATTAAAGTAAACCGCTCCGTTACACAGAAGATTCCTTCTTACCAATCAGGAAGCTGGCGAGAATAGCCACCGCTGCCGCTATGCAGATGTTTCTGGGGTTGCACAGGCCGCTTTTGCTGACGTAGGCCGGACGAGCTTGATGCTGTTGTCCCCCATGATCCACCACTCCGTTCCCTCCAACCTCCTCATCCGTATCAGACGACAGCTTCATCTCCACGTGGCTGGAGTCGTCCTCCATGTTCTGGGTCAGGAAGCGCGTGTAGGAGCCTTCCGTCCCGTTGAACTGTAGGAACATGAAAATATTCTGATTAAAGGAAGTACTGGACGGGAAAACCACCTCAAGTCTGAAAAGCAGATGATCGCAGTCACATGATTGGGATTTTATTGTTTTGCATAAGACACAAATCACAAAAAAATACAAACCACAAAACACAACCATAATCCATAACAACTTGCTCAAAGAATCTTAGACAAAGGTTCATCTCAACACTTTAGTTTTGAGGGTTTTAGGAGATAAATAAATAAATAAATAAATAAATAAATAAATAAATAAATAAATTTGAGAAATGTAGTGCCCTTTTAGAGAACTTTTAGTTGTACCGTAAGCTATTTTCTTGTGCAGCTGTAATCACTTACTTCATGTAGAGTGTAAACGGCGAAGTTTTTTCCGTTTAAACGAAGTTTTTAAAAAAATGAGCACAAATATTATATTATGAGGGAAATGTGAAATGGGGGGAAAAAAAAAAAAAAAAAAAAAAAAAGTACCGGGTTACTCTAAAAACAGTTCCAGTGTGAATATTTACTAGTCCATCTGTTAAGGATTTTTAAAGCTTCACACTGAACCATTTTTAAATCCTGACCGTTATAAACCTTTAAGGTTTATATAAAATAAATAAATAAAAATAAATAAATTAAAAAAAAAAAAAAAAAAAGGTAAACAGAAGAACAAACGTGACTTACCATTTTTGTAATTGTCGTCCTGGCTTGTTCCATCTTGCCTTTGTGAACGCCTGAAAGAGACAAAAATAAATAAATAAAATAAAAAAGTGCTTTAAAAATTTTTTAAAAAATAAAGATCTTTCACATTTCTTTCTTAATCCAGTATCTATCCTGCATCAACCTGGAATACAAGCGAGCTGACTGTATAGGGGCACCACGCTGAAATGTGTAGGATTAAATAAAGGAACGAAACGCTTTAGAGGACACCATCTGGCCGAGTCGATATCAACTGTATCTCAATAATTAAACTGCGTATATCATTTCATCTCGTCGGTTTCAACCCCCATCAGGGACTTTTGGATGGGTCACTTGTTTTCCATATCCTTGATCGAGTTATTTTATGCCTTTATCATTTCTCAAGGCCTAACTTCCATCTGTTAAAAGTCCCTTAGTATCACTTCCTATTTAGCAAAAAAAATGATATTTAAAAACGCTCCTGAAACTCAAACATGTTTAGTTTCCTTCACATCGGAGCCACGTGCATACTCGGGGACTTTTTTGTTCCGTTTTTTTTTTTTTTTTGGTTTAAAACAGGACCAAAAGATGATCAGGTTCCACTGCAGAACCTCATCAGCAAACGTGCAGGGGGTGTAATAAAGAAAGCCCACAATGAGCCCCTGACATGACTCAGCACCTCCAGAGAATACAATCAAAGCCACGATACGCCGTCACGTCCACTTTAAAGTTAGATTAAACGCGTTCATGATCACATTCTTTCGGGGAACTTCATTAGTCCAAAAAAAAAAAAAAAAAAAGAGGCGTATCTGACGGCATGAATCCGAGGGCTGCATTTCAATCACTCAATCTACACCGAGTGTTACTGCATCATAAAATGAAACAGCCAATCGGCTTCTGTTATGCAAATGAGGACCATGAAACACTGCTTAAAGAGAAAAATGATATGACTAGTGTTGAGGTTGCTCTAAATCTGTCAAATCTATAAGTGCTACCTTTTGGAAAATATAAAAAAAATAGCTCAAATTTGCTTAAACTCATAACCCTGTGGATCTGTGGGTTTCTGTGCACGCGGGTCAGTCGTCGTTATTCAGCGTCTCTTCTTTATAACCTTCCTCTGCGCTGAGACTGAAGTTGGCTTTTTTTTTTCTTTTTTTTTTTTTTTAAAGCAGGAGGACATTCCACAGAGGTCGCTGATGTGTAAATTAACCACCACTACAAATCTCAGTGTCCCACTTTACTTTGCCATCAAGCCTCCTTTCCAATCATTCTGTTCGTCTGTACAGATCTGTACGCGACTAAAACATTTAACCTCTACGAAATCGCCTTACGTTACAATTTAAAACCCGATATCTTCATGCATCAGGGGGAAACTCTGAGCTTTGTGCATTTCCGTTCTTTCTGATGAACACTTTAGGCTAGCAAATGCTTGTGCGCCAACAGGCAGGTCACAGACCGTCCTCATGCTTTTGAGAGACGTTAACAGGTCAGAAATTACTAGACCTGATTCCAGTTCATAAAATGCACCCCCCCCCTCCAGTTCCTATAACTGAATTCTACATGTTTGGGAGTGTCGCTTAGTCCCGATGTGTGGAAATCCTTAATAACTAGAATATGAATATTAAGTGAACTATTAACAATTTAATGATTGATTAATTTTCATTCAGCAACTTTTCACTATAGTTTAAAGCATCCTGGCCACCAGGGGGCGCACAAACATCATTAACAAATGACAAAGAAAATCCTTGCTGGAATAATTGAGTGATATGACCATATGGTATTATTATAGTGATACACACACTATTTGGAGAGTGTGATGTGGATCGTCAGTATTTCATCATCATCTAACGCCATCATTACTCCGAGGAACGAGCGGCAATTTTGTTGAATGTGGGAATACTGACGATCTTTATGAGAAGTACAAGACAGTACTTTTTTGAGCACAATCTATGGTAATAATACGTATATAATATATAAGTCGTAATATACATCAAGTCCAAATCCCCAACAATGGTGTACGCACTTTGGGATCTCTGGAAAAAAATAAATAAATACGCAAATAAATAAATAAATAAATAAATAAATAAATAAATAAAAAGCATTTTTCCTTTTTTTGTTTTTAAATTAAACATTTTTCTACCAAACTCTGGAAGTTCATCATTAACACAATAATCGAGCAGATTTTCCTTGGAGACTCCAAGCACATGATTAAAGGAGGTACAGCGCACTGTGCCGGAAACACCTCAGCCCAAAAACACCTGCAAACACAACGTTCACGCCTACCGAGCAACTGAAATAAAGCTGGATTTGAAAAATGAAGAACATCATTTAAAAACCAGTTCTACTCTTATCGGTATGAACAGGAATACGTGCAACCTGCAGATAGAGGCATGAAGGAAAGGAGCTCGGGTTACGCCCTGCAGGGAGAGTCTCTCTCTCTCTCTCTCACACACACACACACACACACACACACACACACGTCAGATCAGACCAAAAAAAATAAAATAATAAAAATTCATCTGCTAAAAAAGTTGTAGCGTTTCTATTAGCAGAGTTAGTCAGTGTAACATGTCCTCATATGAGCAGATTCATGAGAAAATAAAACGCCAGTCTGGAAAGGTCGTACCATTTTTATCCTCTAGAGGCGACGTTAATCACGATATACACGCCATAAAAATCTTTCCTTATATAATATTACCTTATATCTCCCAGTTCCTAATAAATACTCACAAATCCATTAACAGAAGTAAGAATAATACACACACACACACACACTTTCCAGAGTGGTGCAATACACCTCCAAAACCACCATCAATAATCAGTTGCACAACACATCATATCAAACACACATTTTCAGACAATAATGCTCGAGCAGAGGAAGCCATGTTGAGTTTAATTAATAATCCTGTTTTGAAACGGAATTTAAAGCCAATTTAAAATTGATACGACACAGGATTTTATACATCTCTCTCTTAAATTGGTGATAAACCGTGGAAATGAATCTTAAAATTAAGCCTAAAGTTTCCGGCGCTTCTTTCAAATGGTCACCGTTAATAAAACCGCAGAGGGCTTGTCAATTACGGACAAAATACCATCATTGCGGCAGTTGTAAACATTTTGATGACGCTTCATATACGTTTTTGAGGGATATTTCCTTCTCAGATTATAACAAGTACTTGATAGGATTATAAAAAGCTGTATTATTATTATTATTATTATTAGTAGTAGTAGTAGTAGCCTATATAAAAACCTAATCATTTAGTTTACCTACAGTAGTGTTAGTGTAAACATGTTCATGTGTGATCTGTAACACAATGTCGTTTGCTAGAATAGGAGGATGTATATGTATATGGATGAGACTGCATCAAAATGGAAGCATCTGATTGGTTAAAAATAACAGGAAGTTATTTTTAAGAGGATGTAATCAGCATCATGCAAAACAGTTAAGACGCCTATTTTTTTCCCCGTACGTTTGCACACAAAATAACTAACTCAGCATTCATTCATTTTGTTTTTGTGCAAAAAATAAATACATGGCGTCACCTCTACAGTGTCGGATTTCTGAGTACGAAAGGTAGGCAGCGTTTTTCAGCACCAAGTGTGCTGCAGGTGATGGAGTTAACGCCAAACTAATGGCAAAGAGCAGAGGCGGAAAAAATAAACAAATAAATAATGCAGTGAGACACACGGGAAATAACGTCGTAACGTTTTTGTTTTGTTTTTTATAACCACAACCAGGAAGCTGTTTGAGGAAATCAAGATCGATCCGTTTTTTTTATTTTACACCTTGTTCCCCACCTCGAAAAGCCAACTGCATAACGAACAAGCAGCGCAGCTCATTATGCACGCGCGTGCTCCGTGTTCTCGAGCCAGAATCCTAATAAATGCCTTTCGCCCGGTCGACAAATCCCCAGCACCATGTGACCATCTGAGAAATAATGTCTCCTTAAGAGCACGTTAATCCAAATGTGTGTTTTAAATGCGATAAAACGTTTTCCCTTTTCTTTCTTTCTTTTTTTTTTTTTTACACGTGCCTTCGTGAAATATATAACGAATAGAATTTGAAAAACATCCTTATTTATTTATTTATTTATTTAAAGAATGTCCCCTTTTTTTTTTTTTGGCACTGGAGGATTAAACTCCATCCCCAGTCCCATCATGTGAGTTTCACATCACAAAAGGTTTCACAAGTCTGTTGTTCAACACCATCAATAAAACTGTAATATAATACCAACACAAAAAGGTTTTTTTTATTTTTTTAAACGAGGAAGTAACAGAGTCACAAGTCATATGTGGATTGTTTTTTGTTTTTTTTTTAAATTCATCTGTTATTTAATAATCATGTGCGTGTGAGATCATGTTAGTCATTCTAGTGTGATTATTAAATCCATGGACAATGGAACTGGCGTTCATTTTCACACACCCACACCTACATAATAATCCCAGTGTAATAATCTACATCTGAGAGTCGAACATTTACAAACATTTCAGGAAAAGCGAAATACGAAGCATAGAGCCGAGCTGGTGCGGGTTAAGAGCATTGCTCGGGGTTCTAAAAGGTGCCTTTGTGGCATCCTGGGATTCAAACCCATAACCTTCTGGCTACCTTTGTGGCTTAAAGGTCATGAAGCTAATTAAGGTACAACTGTAATTTAATCCTCCATTAAAGAAAAAAAAACAACAGAAGGCTGGATGATGGACCAACAGCGACACAGTTTAATATATTAAATAATTATTTTTAAAAATAATAATTTGTCTAGTGCATCTTTTTTAAAAATAATATTCATGCACGTTTCTTCTTCTTTTTTTTTTTCATTAAGGAAATAACCCGTAAATCCAGTCTTAAAATACCAGACATGTGTAAAGACCTACATTTGAGTCTAAATACAACAATATTTAGACTCAAACTACTCCAATAATCATATTTTGTCCATAATTGACACAAAGACATGGCATATCGTTATAATAGTTATAGTTAATAGAGCATGGGGGGGAAAGCATGCACCAAAAGTCGAGGCTGTCAAGGTCAGGTCTTATAATAGCCTAATGACCTGTACTAATACACTGTCTGGTTCAGATACACTGCACTGCTTCTCCGACATCACACTTTACACCATGCATTTGTGTTAAATAAATAAATAAGTAAATAAATAAATAAACCAATCCCGAGGCTTGAACGTAGCACGTGCGTACACGTCTCAAAAGCAAAGAACGCTGAAATCTCGCGCACTGAACACCAACTCTGCAGAGAGTATGTTTATGAAAGCACGCAATCATATTTGTTGTATATTATCATAAGTGTTGTGAAGAAAGGGGAAAGGTTTGTATAAAAAGAAAGGCGACGTACCCTCGCTTCTTCCGCGCTCGAGCCGGCGTGCCTACTGAGGCCAACCTTGAAGCACGCTTCTGTATCTGAGACGAGGAGGACAAGGAGGGTCGTGCGCACGCGCACGCGCACGCGCACTCACGTCACATCCGCCAGGTGCCAAGCGGAGTTCATCAGAGGAAAGAGTGCAAACATAATTGGTTACAGAGACTTGTGGGCAGACAGGTGCACGTGAGACTGGTCCAATAACATCATGTAAAAAAAAAAATAATAATAATAATAATTAAAAAAAATATTCTCATACCATGGCAATTTTGTAAAAGTCCCTTTGGATTTAAAAGAAAAATGATTAAAAAAAAAAAAAGGCAAACACATAGAAATGTCTGGAGATCACAATCACGTTGGAAGATGCGTATTACTACTGGTGGACTTGTGTCCTGAAAGTGCCATCTAGGGTGAGCTTCCAGTGGAGAACACATGATGCAGTGCGCCAATGACTGCCATTAAAATGTAAGGGGGGGGACCTTAATGAATTTTCCTCTAGGGAAACCCTACATGTGAAGAAACATGAAGTGCCCTCTAGGGTGCCCTTCCAGTGGAGTACACATGATGCAGTGCCCTATAAGCTCCCTGCATTACAGTAAACATGATAAAAGTGCCCTCTAGGGTGCTCTTGCAGGGCAGAATACACGATGCAGTGCCCTATATGCTCCCTACATTATAGGAACCATGATAACGTGCCCTCTAGGGTGCGCGTCCGGTGGAGAATACATGGTGCAGTGCCCTATAGACTCCCTACATGTGAGGAAACATGAAGTGCGTACATGATGCAGTGCCCTTTAGGCTCCCTACTTGACAGGAAACGTGATGAAGTGCCCTGTTTGGCACCCTTCCAGTGGAGAACATATGGTGCAGTGCCCTATAGGCTCCCTACATAATAGGAAACATGATGAAGTGCTTTGTAGTGTGCACTTCAAGTAAAGAATGCATGATGCAGTGACCTATAAGCTCCTTACATGATAGGAAGCATGATGAAGTACCCTCTAGGGTGCTCTTCCACTCGAGAACACATGGTGCACTGCCCTATAGGCTGCCTACAAGACAGAAAACATGATGAAGTGCCCTCTAGGGTGCTCTTGCAGTGCCCTATAAGCTCTCTACATGGCGAAGTGTCCTGTAGATTGCACTTCAAGTGGCTAATACATTGTGCAGTGTCCTAGAGGTTCCCTACATGATGGGAAATATTATGAAGTGCGCTCTAGAGTGGTTAGGGACTGTTTGCTATTCCTCTTTTTATTATTTGTAGTGTGTTATTCCTCTTATACCACAGCAATTTGCCATTTAAAAAAAAAAAAAGCTTTATTAATAAACAACGTCTTTTTTTTCATCAGTTTATGGTTATATTTAATGTTGTGGAATGTCCACAAGACAAGTTATTTCCTGTTCTCACTTACTGCATGTCATAGCAGCTATATACAGTAGTTCCCTCACATCTCCAAATGACCAAAAAAAAACCCCACCTTGTTACCACAAAGTGTGAACTCCTCTGAATGAAGACCTTGCACTGGAGACTCCTTCCATAAATGCTAAATAAATGTCTTAATAAAGAAAGCCTGACCATATCAACTATGTCCTTTGTTAAATAACATGTATTGTTATTAGCCCGAGTTTATTTGTTTACATGTGCAGTACAAGTCCCTGTGAATGAGCTGTTCCTATCGAAAGAATAGAATATTAGAAGAAAATAGAAATAGAATCATTTGAATTCCAGCTGGCATTACTGTCAGAGCAGACAGACGGACAGACAGACAGACAGACAGACAGACAGACAGACAGACAGACAGATAGATAGATAGATGTCTATATTTGTGTAAAGTACACCGGTGCTGCTTGTTTCGACCCGGGTCCACAGAACAGGAGTGTCTTGATGAAGGCCGGACAGAGCCGTGCAGCATGTAGCAGGCTTGTTTTACATTGTAAATGTTCCTCCTCGCCCACCACAAATCTGCCCCAGAGCCTCTGGGAAGCTTACCATTAAGCGCTGAATAGATCTCTTTATTTCCAGACGTGTCTGTTCAGCAGACTTTACACCGTCACCTGAAACAGACCGCCGTCTCACTGACGCCAAAACCATCAAATCAAAACAGGTTTCTGGACCTACGTCAGGAAAGTAGACCAGACAGGCAATGTGGATTCTGTTGCACAAATTTTGCGGCACCTGTGAAAACAAGACATTTTTTCACCAGCCTGTTATTTTTATTATAATTTTTTTTTTTTTTTTTAAATTACCGCCATTACTAATGTAAGTTCATTCTCATACATGGTCAGTTAAGCTGTAAAATAGCTGTAGAATGCAGACA
Source organism: Ictalurus punctatus (assembly GCF_001660625.3). Classification (NCBI taxonomy): domain Eukaryota; kingdom Metazoa; phylum Chordata; class Actinopteri; order Siluriformes; family Ictaluridae; genus Ictalurus; species Ictalurus punctatus. The sequence goes on from NC_030435.2 coordinate 22,372,244, forward strand.
GGCAGGTCCATAGTCGATAATAATACGGATGTGTACCGCGTCTAGTCCTCCCCGATGCTTCCCATGCCCACAGAATTAGCGTCTCAGGTCCGAACGTGTCTCAAACAGCGATTACAGGCTGTACGGTGGATTACTAAGTATAATAATAATTTAGGTTTTACTAATGGCAGTTAAGTCCTTGTTGTTCCTAAGCGATTATTTCTCTCAATAAATCTCTCAGTAAATCAACAAGGCTCTCTTGTTGATTTGCACACACTTTCCGTCTCGTCTCAGTAGCATGCCTTTGTAGACGGTAGCATCAATTTAGTACTACATAGACCTTGTGTTTTCCCACGTAACCCTAAATGTAATGTGAGCTCCTAAACTGTCAGACTCTTTTATTTTTGTTTGGGTAACGTAGCTAAAAGGTAATAAAAGTCCCAATCAAATTAATTGCGTACATATTCTCTCTGCAGCTAGGGGGGGATTGTGTACATTTTATTTTTTGTGTCAAATTCGCTAAAAAAAAAACAACAACAACAACAAAAATCTTTCGCAAAATCGAACGTAATCGCGATGGTGGTCTGTGTTATATCAGTAACGCTAAAAAAAACCGATTGTGGATGTTCATTAAGAGTCATTTTTACCGCAGACATTCCTGTAAGTGTGTATGTATCATACGGAATAATGAATATCATCACATTAGAACGTAGATTATATTGTGGTTCCTTCGCCGGCGTTTCTTTCTTTCTTTCTCTTGAAGTTAACAAGACGAAAATACACAGCTTGTCACGTTACAGGGAAAACACAGTATAAACTCCTCTGTCCCGAAGATGTCTGAAAACGTAACGTTTACAGCTTTACCTCTGGACACTGGAGACTCCTTCCAAAAATGTTAAACGTCTCCTCATAGAAAACATCGTCATATTAAATATAACGATCTACAGTGGTAAAAAAACAAAACACAAATATAAACACAGTGTTTGGATTAAAATATTATAATATTTTATATTACAGAGTTCTTTTTGGTGAGTTATTAGCGTATTTGTCTGCTCACTTTGATTTAAAGCACATGTCAAAATGCCAACAAACAAAAAAATGGGTTCAGTTGGTGGAAAGTTCAGGAATAAAAAGATCTCAGGCTGCAAGAAATAGCCCAAATATTATTGTACACATATAAATAGCTGGATGATGTTCATAAGATAAACCTGTTTGTAGTTAGAGGGGATGAAACCAATTTGAGAAACCTTGTTTTATACACCCAGCCCTAAAAGCATCCTGATTCTGATTTGATCTCTAACTGCATGCTAAAACAGCTTCGATTAAAATACACACCATAAATGATGTGTATTGTTATTGTATTATTACAATTAACACAGATTTGAGTATTACCAAAAAAACTTGTAAGTAGATTTTAAGTAGATGAATGGGCTTAGTGTTAAAAAAAAAAAAAAAAAAAAGAAAAAGAAAAGAAAAGAAAAAACACTGAGGCGTATTTCTAGGAAAACAGGGATGGTGTGGGATCCATGACCGCACCACAGACACACACAATGTTAGCATTTTCCTCTGCCTTGTCCATGAGACTCGGTAAATTGTTTCTTCCTAGCAGCTGGCATTTTGAGAGAAAGAATGTGGAAACCCGTCTAAAAAATCAGCTTCGTTTTACCACCAGACTTCTCATGTCCACCCTCCTTCAATTCTAGGGTTTTGGTTATCAGTGCCTAAATAACAATTGTGTGGTCCTTCTATAAAGAAATATATAACCGCAACAACAAAACAACACTACATATTGAAATCTGTCGTCGTTTCCCCCCCAAAAAACATTCATAAAGCAGGTGGGGAAAAATAAGTACACCCTTCCTATGTCCGCGGTCATTAAGAGAGTAATTAGCAGCCAGGTGCTAATAAAGAAATGCACGAAATGAGTTATTCATCAAGAAGTATGACTACTTATATAAAAGCAGAAATGTTGGCATTTTGGTGTTCTGGAGCACTCGTGTGTGTTTCCATCATGCCAAGATGAAAGGATGTCAGCCGTGACCTCAGAAAAGTGATCGTTCCTGCTCATCGGTCTGGGAAGGGTTATAAGACCATCTCCAAACAATTTGAAATTCGCCATTCTACGTTTCCTGCTCAGAGATGTAAAGAAAAACTGAAAAGCTACATCATGTGACCTACGAGGGTCTGTACGAACATTAAATGTTTATTTCCGTGACAGAACAATCAGAAAAAGATTGAACAGGTATGGCGTTCATGGAAGGGTGGATGGGAAAAAGGCCTTTCTCGGCAAAAAAGAATACGGAGCACGGCTTTGCATTTGAACAAACCGGAAAGGTTCTCGAACCTTCTTAATCCTTCGGATTGATGAAACCAAGCTGGAGATGTCTGTTCATCATGCACAGCTCCATATTTGGCAAAAACCAAACACAACGTATCACCAAAAACACCCCATACCATCTGTCAAGCTTGGTCGTGTAGGGGTGATGATCTCAGCTTGTTTTGCAGGCACGGACCTGGGAAACTAGCAGTCATTGAGACAGCGATGAACTCCACTTTATACCAGAATATTCTTGAGACAAATCTAAGGCCATTTGTCCAGCATGTTATGCAGGGTCATGCAACAGGACAATGATCCCAAACACACCAACGAATCAACACCTGAATGGCTAAAGAAGACACAAATGAAGATGTTGGAATGGCCAAGTCAAAGTCCAAACTTCAACCTCATCGAGATGCTGTGGTGGGATCTTAAGAGAGCTGTGCGTAAACGAATTCCCGCAAACACCAATGAACCGAAGCAGTGGGCCGAAATTTCTCCGAAACGATCCGAGAGACTCAAAAACTGCTACAGAAAAGTTTACTTTAATCTGTTCTTTCTAAACATGGTTCTACATGCTACTGAATTATAGGGTGTACTTATTTTTTTTCCCCCCACCTGGTCTCTGAATGTTGATTTACATTTCGGGGGAAAAAATGACTACATATTCAAATCTGTTATTTGTGTTATTTTTTATTTTTGGTAGTCACACGAGGTTATTTGTTTGTTTAGAGACGTTGGCGAGGACCGTACGCTCGTTATCGAGGCCCTAAGAGCTAGAAACACGTCTAAAATACCTAACAATAAAAACAATATGAATACAGGGTCTTCAAAACCTTTTGACGGGCGGTGTAATTCGGTGAGACTATCTGTTAGTGTGTACTTACTCCCTCCGTCATACCACGTTTAAAACTCTTGACGTGCCGCCGAGAGCGTCCGTAGGAAAACAGCAAAGGCGTACTGCGTTCCTAGAGGTTAAAGTTCAGTCTGATGGCTTTGGATCTGAATCTCTGATTAACCAGTTAGAACAGCGCGGAGTTAATGTACACTGAGCTCTGTTTAGAATTAAACCCGACTGGATACGCTGTTGTTACGGTGTTAGCTGTTTATTTAATATAAAGAGGATTCAGTCTAATCTGCTGTTCTGCTTCGGAATTGTTTTTATGGGGAGTTCTTCTTTTTACTTACATTATGAGCAGTTCAGGGTTCAGATCAGGGCCACACACTAATCAGATACACACTGATGTCAGGCCCTAATCTGTACTTCTGACACACACACACACACTTAGCTCTGCCTCATATTAAACACTGTAATTACACACTTAATGTGCATGTAAACAGTTATTTTTAGATCTTCCAGGTAATATCTGTGAAGCCTGATGAAACATTTGCTTTGTTTAACCTAAAAATCCTTTCGTCTGACCTCCACCTCCATCCGTTCACATGGACTCACGCAGCTGTGCTGTGGGTTTTTAATCGTAGTTTTCTTTCATGCTACAGGAGCTGGACTTCCCCCATGCAGGATGAGTTTGGTGTTTCCTTTTCTATTATGAGTGCACCCAAAAAAATTTATTAGCACCCTGATACACACGAGCCAATATTCTCACCCTTGAACTTTTCCACATTTTGTAATGTTATAACTAGGGCTATGAGAATGTAGTTTAAAAAAAATAAAAATAAAAAAAAATAAAAAAAAAGGTCCAGGCTTGTGAATTATTATTGTTATTATTATTATTATTATTATTTTGTATTGACTTGGACTTGTCTTAGAATTATTGCCATTTGTACTTGGACATTTCTCAGTCTCGCTAAATATGGTCTTGGTCTCACTTGAGAGTTTGTGAGAATAATGTTCGTGTTGTTTTTTTCTCTTCACAGACACAAAGTTTGACAGGATTTTTCCTTCTTCTAGAAAATAGCCTGAACAACTAGCCAGCTAATTGAAGTAAGGGCTCAGCCTTGAAAAGGATTTGATGGTTTTGGGTCTCGATCCTGGCATGTTCTCGGCTTCATCTGGACTCCATCTTGATTCTGTCTTGCCTTTATGTGGACTCCATCTTGACTCCCTCTCGCTTTAATGTGGACTCCATCTTGACTCCCTCTCGCTTTAATGTGGACTCCATCTTGACTCCCTCTCGCTTTCATTTGGACTCCGTCTTGACTCCCTCTCGCTTTCATTTGGACTCCATCTTGACTCCCTCTCGCTTTCATTTGGACGCTGTCTTGACTCCCTCTCGTCTTCATTTGGACTCCATCTTGATTCCCTCTCGCTTTAATGTGGACTCCATCTTGACTCCCTCTCGCTTTCATTTGGACGCTGTCTTGACTCCCTCTCGTCTTCATTTGGACTCCATCTTGACTCCTTCTCGTCTTCATTTGGACTCCATCTTGACTCCCTCTCGCTTTCATTTGGACTCCGTCTTGACTCCCTCTCGCTTTCATTTGGACTCCGTCTTGACTCCCTCTCGCTTTCATTTGGACTCTGTCTTGACTCCCTCTCGTCTTCATTTGGACTCCATCTTGACTCCCTCTCGTCTTCATTTGGACTCCATCTTGATTCCCTCTCGCGTTCATTTGGACTCTGTCTTGACTCCCTCTCGTCTTCATTTGGACTCCATCTTGACTCCTTCTCGTCTTCATTTGGACTCCATCTTGACTCCCTCTCGCTTTCATGTGGGCTCTGTCTTGACTCCCTCTCGCTTTCATGTGGACTCCATCTTGTTCAAAAGGGAGTGAATACCTTTGCAGTGCACTTTATGAGCACGCGCACGGTTTCGTACCGCTATTTTTTTTGCCATGCTAACCGAGCACGAATGTGTGTTCGTGTAAGTTGTGTTTCGTTATCTTACAGAGGTTCAGCCACAGACACCACAGCCTGTTTGTTGACAGCACTGACTTACAGAAAGAACTTTCAGTGAGGAGGATGAGCTCCTTTCCAAGGTGACAACTTCAAGGCCAAGGTTTCAATATAAACCTAACTAAAAACAACTGACTCCGGTCACACACTAACACACCACTCGCAGATACCATCTCGCCTTTTTCTTCTGAACAGTATCAGTGCTGCGCATCCTTCACCAGCCCAACAGGGTGCGTGTGCATTCTGGGAACAGCCTCTTATCTGACTCTCACACTTAGAACAGACTGAAAGAGAGAGAAAGCATAAGTGATGAATGGTAACCCACCCCCTTACTAGAGTTTTTATAACTTTTAATATGAAAAGCTACCAATTCGCAAACTTGAGCCCATTCTCCAAGTCAGTCAGAATCTCCAGATCATTTCTGTGTGTGTGTTTTGTTTTGTTTTGTTTTTTAACCCCAATTTTATCCAAAGTAACTTTTGGGAATTGATGCAGAAACTAATCCAAATCCAAATTTTTTAAAAATGTAGTCGCTGAAAAACTTCTGTGGCCTTCAGGGATGTAACCGTAACTCCACTTCCGTCGTAACATCGCCCCATCCTGTCCTTGATTATTTTCCCATAACAGCACGCGCCCAAGTCAATTATTCCTTTCATAGATCACGTATCAGCATTGTCCTACGTGCACGTACACCACGCTTCATGCTTTATTATGACTCTTACACTCATCTTACACCAGTCAATAGAAACTCGAGCATGTACATGGGTTGGATTGTCACTTTGGATAAAAAGCTTCTGTTAAATGACTGAATATAAATAATGAGCCGGTGACCTCAGAAACCCCCGGATTATAGGAATTACACATTCTTCACATACACTGGCTTTTATACACACACACGCACACACGCACACACGCAATATGCAATTCCAGCAGCAACATGAAGCAGGTGATAAGTCAGGCCTTAGAAAGCGATATTCTGTGCATTGTTTTTTTCCGATTCTTTTTTGTTTTCTCTGGCCCAAGGCGCTGCGTTTTGAACGGCCACGTCGCAGCAGGTGTGGCGAAATATAAGAAGTGAAAATATTGTTAAAACTAGAAGGACGGGGTTGATAGGGTTCGAGCGGTGATATCTTTTATAATGCGGAGTCAATGGACACATAACCCTTATCCGAGGTCAGTTCTGATAAGGCTGAGCAAAGAACCTTAATCCCTGGCTACTCTTCAACATTTCTGGACTTTTAAGTAAATATTCCATTGACATTTAACAAACATTGGCATGATGAAGATCCGGATTGATCTCTCCCACCCTGTCTGTCACAGATTTAACCACATATATGCAGTAATATCCAACTGTTGCGTGCCTTAAGACTACACCCAAGGTTACAGTATAATACATCAGTCGGCAGGTGGTTTTATTAATAATAATGATACCTTCCAAGTGATGCAGAATCCAATCCCTGCACAAAACTGAGGGGTTAGGGGTTAAGTGTTTGGCTTAAAGGCACTACCTTTGACCCTTTACTACATTTACTTTTCATCCTGCAGTTGTCACTTGTGGTGGCGTTGTCGCTGCTGCCAACACGACCACGGCTCCAAAGCTCCAAAGCCGCTTTGTCCTGTAGCAATGATTCTGAAATATTTAAATGCCTGAAAGCGGCCAAAGATCCATCCATTTTCTGTACTGCGTATCCTACACAGGGTCACGAGGCAGGGGACACCCTGGACGGGGTTCCAATTCATTCACACACTACGGACAGTTTGGAAATGCCAATCGACATGCCTACAGCGCACGTCTTTGGACCGGGGAAGGAAACCGGAGTACCCGGAGGAAACCCCGAAAGCACAGGGAGAACATGCAAGCTCCACGCGTGCAGGGAGGATGTGCGATTCGAACCCCCAACCCCGGAGGTGCGAGGCGAACGCGCTAACCACTAATCCACCGTGAACCCGTTGTCGTGGTGATGTCTTAAATAAAGGAAACGTTACCTAATACTTCTCATTAATATTCAGATTATTATATAACAATTATAAAAGCTTTAACCTTACTCCTCGACATATTCAATAATTCTACAGGGTCTTATTCTGGTCTTATTAGGGGCGGCTGTGGATCGGGTGGTAGAGCGGGTCGTCCGCTAATCGTAGGGTTGGCGGTTCGATTCCCCGCCCGCGTGACTCCACATACCGAAGTGTCCTTGGGCAAGACACTGAACCCCAAGTTGCTCCCGATGGCAAGTTAGCGCCTTGCGTGGCAGCTCTGCTACCACTGGTGTGTGTATGTGTGTGTGTGTGTGTGTGTGAGAATGGGTGAATGAGACACAGTGTAAAGTGCTTTGGATAAAAGCGCTATATGAGTGCAGACCATTTACCATTCTACAGGGTTTCCCAAAAGTCTCCACACATACAGGAAATGAACACTTTTTAGAAAAACGTCTCACGAAATTTTTCATACTTAGTTTATATTGTATATCTAATTTCCCCCCCGGATAGCCTCCTTTAAGAACGCCTTTGACACAAGAAGAACGAACTGAAATCATTCCCACGGCCGGATCGGGAAGCTCCCGCAAAGTCGCGATGGACTTTAACAGGAAACACGGCGAGCACATCACACACGACACGGTCGCCAAACTTATCGACAAACTCAAAAAGACTGGGAGTCTTGCGGCCCGACCGAGACGGTGGACGTCCACCGACGTCCACTGACGGAGGCACAACCGACGTGGTTCCCGGTTCACAAGGCCTCACATATGGAGACATTTGGGACGCTCGGTATTGACAGCTAATTTTGCGTCTTTCTAGAAATAAACGCTTGAAATAAGCAAAATGGGTGATGGGTAATGAGTAAAACTGTCTAAAAATAAGCTCGTAATCTTATATAGGTTTAAAAACAATCGAATAAAAAGAAATATTAGTAGAATTTGCCCAGATTTGGCTAGGATATCATTTGCAGTGTAGTTCCAGAAACCGTTTTTAGTCCCTGACCTTATTAGTGGACCAGGAACGGTTGGGGTGGAGCTTCTCTTATAAAACATTACTGATTTGATAAACGCTTGCCATTTTTAGAGACCTGTTTTAAGCCAACGAGCGATGACTGAAGCATGTTTTTATCACAGGTGGAGCAGCACAACTGACAAAAAGAATTTTCTGGATGATTTCATGATTTAAAAAATGTTTTTTTTTTTTTTTTTTTTAAACACATGGTCCTACCGACTGAAGCAGAAATTCATCTGCTGCATGACCATGGCGAAAATATCTTCAGTTCAACTAATATTTCCCTTTATTATTGTTTCAAGCTTCAAATCGTCTTGTTCTATTGGTCGATGGCATTCAATTCTGAGTAAACACGTCTAGAAATAGGCTCCACGGTCTACGAGTCCGAGAGCGCCAGCGAAAATGCTTCTACTTCGCGTTCTTTTCTAAATAAATGCAACCGTTTTCATTGCGAATGATATTATTGACATCAACCTGAGTGGAAAGTAGAGTCTTTGAAATATTTCTTAATATCTGGTACTGTACGTCCCTCTCTATTGCTTTAACGAGGGTGTGCACTCGAGCTGGCACGGACTCCACGAGGCCGATTTTAGATCAAATCCATCGGCGTGTCGTCTGATCACACGTTTCAACAGAAGAGGTTAGACACGAGGGAAATCTGATCTGTTGTACAAGACAGTCGACATGGTCATTATCACACAGTTGTATGCATTTAAATAGGAAACTGGAAATACTGCAGAGTCTTGATATATAAAATATTCAAGATATCGAGGGAAAAAAATACACATTTATTTTAAAAATCTTAATTCTGACTAAAAAAATGCATTTAAAAAACGTCCGTTCTCCCAGACGTCTGGACCCCACCGTATCTTCACGTCCCAAGTTCCTAAAACTGTACGACGTGCACGCTGTGAGAAATCCGATGGTAGAGTCTAAACCGTGACCTGAACCCAAAACAAATCCCTGCTCGGGTTAGGAATTTAATTATCACCCTGCTTTGTTGTGAAAACACCGACGCGATCGGGACGTATAATCAGAAACAGCACCAGGTTTCCACTTCATCTTCCAGGGAACGTTCGGTGACTTATTCCCAAACCTATGACACAGAAAGGTACGTATTACGTAGTAGAATTAGAATTCTTATAAGAAATAATTGATTAATAATTATACTTATTAATAATTAATAAGGATTATTCGGACACGTGGTTAACACGTTTGTCTCGCACGTCCGGGGTCGGCGGTTCGATTCCCACCTCCGCCCGGTGTGCGCAGAATTCACACGTTCCCCTCATGCTTTCGGGTTTCCTCAGGGTACTCCGGTTTCCTCCCCCAGTCCAAAGACGTGCGTTGTGGGCTGATTGATGTTTCCAAATCGTCCGTAGTGTATGAATGGGTGTGCGAGTGTGAGTGTGCGCTGCGATGGATTGGCACCCCGTCCAGGTTAAACCCCCTACCTCGTGCCCCGTGTCCCCTGGGGTAGGATCCAGGCTCCCTGCGACCCTGTGTAGGATAAGCGGTACAGAAAATGGATGGATGGATGAATTATTCAGGTAATATTAAATGAAATGCCATAAATGGCACAATGTTGCGAGTGATTCGTCTCGTTTTAATAGAGGATAAATAAACAAACATGTTTATCATAAACAAGGCCAAGTACTCTTACATCACACCGTGGTGCGCGACACTTTTCACTTTACGTACACGTTCACGTTTTTATATATTTATTCACTCAGTCCGCTTCAGTAAGCGCTTTATCCCCGTCCGTGTCGCGTTGGATCCGAAACCTGTCCCTGAAACAAAAGGACAGGAAGACACAGCAGACAGGCACACTTTTCCCACTGGGAATTAGATTGTAGAGGTGTTAGAATCCGTTCACACGCCACCTACACGTTAAACACGGCATTCTCCTGAACGCTCACTAAAACTTAAAGTAGTCGTAAACCTCGAGTGGGAGATCACGGAGGAATTTTGAGTGTTACTCGTGTCCGTGTGAGTAAAGCTCGGTAAACAAACGGTAACCGTGAGAACCTTGGGAAGATATCTGTGTAAAGAGTGGCAATGTAACCTGAAGATTCAATTTTCCATCTGACCTCCAACACCTCCACACACACACACACACACACACACACACACACACACACACACACACACACACACCGTGTACAGCCATGTGGTTTTATAATATGTGTATGTAATGTGTGTAGTGGTAGCTTACTGAAGAATCACTCATCAGGTAATTCTATGTATTCAAAACAATTTATGCTGTATAATAAATAGCAGTGGGGCGCACGGTGGATTAGTGGTTTGCACGTTCGCCTCACACCTCCAGGGTCGGGGGTTCGATTCCCACCGTGGCCCTGTGTGTGCGGAGTCCGCATGTTCTCCCCGTGCTGCGGGGGTTTCCTCCGGGTACTCCGGTTTCCAGTCCAAACACACGCACGGTAGTCTGATTGGCGTGTCCAAAGTGTCCGTAGTGTATGAATGGGTGTGTGAGTGTGTATGTGATTGTGCCCTGCGATGGATTGGCACCCTGTCCAGGGTGTATCCCGCCTCGTGCCCCATGCTCCCTGGGATAGACTCCAGGTTCCCCCGTGACCCTGAAAAGGATAAGTGGTTGAAGATGGATGGATGGATGATATCAATATTCGTTACCAACTTGATATAATGCATAGATACTGTAATATTTACCTCAAAACATTAAATATTTCTTAAAAAGTGCAGTTAAATGAAACGAACGGGTCATTTCTTATTATGAGCTTATTCCGAAACATTTTTACTCATTAAAATTCTGATCTCGTTCTATTAGCAGATCATTTCGCTTACAAAGCATATACTTTTCGCATTTCTAAAAAGTATATGCTTGAAAACGAGCAAAATGATTTCCCGACAGAACAAGACCACTGCGGTTCGAATGGTAAAATGGTAACCTTTTATAGATATGTGGTAATAATCTTACATTTCTTCAACGATGGAACACTTTTCTCTGTAAAGCTGGCACGGATGAAAAATAAAAATGAAAAATATTTTGTCATTATTGAAATGCTAGAAATTATAGAATAAACCCAGGCTGAGATAAACCCGGTCTTCCATCGGCGCTTTACAGAGAAAAGTGTTAACTCTTTACCCCACCCAGACATAAAAAGATCCTCAGCACACACCCACGCCTCCGTCCACCTCCTACCACAGGGCCTGGACGCAGGAGATGATGCAATCCCTGAGCACACACTCGTACGCTGAAAGGCCAGAGAAGGTCACGCTGGGACTGTTTCGAGCAGATAAAGTATCTGTCCAGGAACTCCTGAAGAACGCTGAACTTATCGGCATCTTCGTGTGAATTGAACACACATAGTATGAGCAGTCATTCACAGAAACCGACAGAGAAACATTTTATTAACATATTCATCTACTACATTTTACTTTCTTTACTATTCACAACATTGGGATGTATAAACGAGATCAGCAAATAGAACGCTAGCTTTTATATCCTGACATTTTTACTGATACAGTCAGAAGAGGGGTGTTTTCATGGGTGTGTATGTGACAGTTTTATCTTTAGGTGGTTCCATTAGCAGCTAAAACTAACTGTTCCACCTAAGACCTCATATATAAACCCAATATAAAGCAATTCAGAGCCCATGACCATGTAGAACCAATGTATAAACCCAATATAAAGCCATTCAGAGCCATGTGGAAGTCAACAAGTCGAATTCTGACACAAAGCCATGCTAACTGGATATAGAAGTAGACTATATCTGTTGTACATCTTTATTCTATATTTATAATCTTAACTATTAAATTAGCACAAAAAGTTAGAAAGTGTCAGGTAAGAATTGAACTGTAGTGAAATCTGCCTCTCTGAGCATGACACGAGAAAAAAATCTACATATAAAACTCCACACACATCCTCCAGGATAATTACAGCTCTGTAATAAACCCTTTAAAAAAAATAAAAAAAAATAAATAAATAAATAAAAAAACCACGTATAAAAAGTTGGACATGATTTATAGTGTATAAATTTATATTAGAACAGGCTTGGCTTGTTTTAATATCAGCAAGATCCTGTCATATTGTTTTAATATCCTATCTCGTGAACAAATTGAATAAAAAAGTGGACTTTTTCTCCTCCGGCCCTACAGGTGTCGCTGTAACATTTTAATCTGCTGAAAGAGCTTCCGGTGTAGCGCCATATCGTGCATCTCATGTACATCCTGAATTCCCAGGACCCCTTTGGGAGCTTTCATATCCGCCTGATTTAAAATCTTATCAACGCTACGATTTGATTTCTTAACATTAACTTATAAATAACATTTGGAAAATATTTGTTATTTAGGTTGAATGTAGTAAAGCTAGAGTTGAGTGTATGATTTAACTAGATGCGATTTAAGAGTTTTTTTTAAAAAAAAAGGATAACAGCGAAAACATTTGTAATATAATTGTTGTTGTGCTTTAGAAACAAAACCGATATACAAATATAGTGTTTTTATTTTATTGTTACCCGTTAATTTACCTTAGTGATTCAGGTATTATTTGTAAACGATCGTTAATATATTTCATTTTGTCTACGCTGGTAAATTTGTTAGTTCGTTTATAGCGTACGGTTAAGTTTTTATTTCTGGCGATTGTATTTAGGTATCAAACTATATGAAACTTGTGTTAATTTGTGGAAAATTATCTTGATGGACAAAACGTGTTTGTATTGTAAACTCACAGAGCTTTTTTGGGGAGGAGGGTTGGCGAGGAAACCAGTGTGCTAACTTCCGGGTTCCGGTACGAAATGACGTCATCCCCGCGCCACTATACATTTTTGGCATAAAACGCTACTCGGAATCAGGCACATTGATATCTACCTATAAACCAACGGATACCGGAAGTGCTGAGAAAGGCTCGATATGATGTAACACCGAGCGCTGAGTAATCAATCGGGACCTTGACTGCTTCTTAGGTGAGACTGATGTTATATACGTAACACTTTTGTCTGTCTGACATTCAGATCTCGGTTAACGTTAGTGTGTGTGTGTTTAAACAGCGCCATCATGGTGTTACGGAGGCTCCTTTACGCGTTAATAAACAACGCTCAGCTGGTGGAGAAGCTAGCCGAGTCGCGGCCCATCCGGCGCGCGGCGCAGCTCACCGCCTTCGCCATCACGCGCGCGCAGATCGCCGGTAAGGACGCCGCGCGCCAGATCCGCTCAGGAGAGCTGGGCCAGAAAGGCGCGAGACTCCGGAACACTTTCCTCAGAGAGGTGAAGGAGGGGATGAGAGACGCGTCTCGACAAATTAAAGACAAGAAGTGAACGGTGTGGATTTAAAACTCGGGGACAATCTGTCAGGGTGTCTGGCTTTACTAAATGAACGGCTTTCTCTGTTGTAAATAATATAAATAATGATAAAAAGTCCGATAAACGTGTGCCTGTTTAATAATAATGACACATTTACACCTCAACACATCTGTCTGGGTTGCCAGGTCTCAGACAAAATTCCAACATTACTACTACTTTTCCTCAGTCTTGCATGGGAAACAAGTGCACACATTTCATGCACTATTAGTTGAATATTTACAGTATATCTTAGAACAGAAATCATGTACTATGCATCAGACACTTTCTGCACTTACACTTTGACTTTGTTTGCCATAACCTGTGGGTTTTTTTTTTTTTTTTTTTGGTATTCATTCCACTTATTTGGTTTAAAACAAGATTTTGGTGACCGTAGATTCGTTTGAAACGAAGCTACGTAGAAATCGACGTCATAGGTTGCGTCGGATTCTACTCGACGCAGGCAATCCAGAGATGTCTGGCTTTTAAATTTAGGACACACGGTTCAAACGTTATGACCGTAAACGTATTTCCAAATTTGACCTGATGGTGGTGGTAGCACTTGGCCCAAATTTGGTCAGAATGTTCCTGAGACCCTCCATAATCAGAACTTTTTACCAGATGGTTCTATGAGCTGCCCTAGACACTCTAGCCAGAAGAAGAAATGGTAGAACAGTAGGGTGCCTACACACCTTCGGTGCTTGGCCCCTTAATTGCTTAACAGACCTCTCACTGGTTAAATATTCAGACCCACACACTAACACTCCCAAATTTATTCCCGATTCAGTGACTGTACGTTCGTAACAGTGGTGCTCATACAATCATAGATACTAAAGCTCAGTTTTTTTCCTCAGTGCACACAGTGTGTGCTAATCGTTCTTTAGCCCAACGGTTCTCAAAGTGGGGTCCTAGCATAGGCAGGTAATCCCAACTATCCGTTATTAAAGTTATTATATTTAGAGGCGCAAGCATCGAATTCAATTCAGACCTAATGTGCTCGATCCGTGGAAGTTTCAAGAAGAGAGAGAGAGAGCTCTATGGCTAAAAAAAAAAGAAGGGAAATTCAAAATAAATGCATAATAAATCTAAATACATCCTCCGCGGGGATTTTATTGGTTAGAAGACTGTTTCTTCTTAAACCAATAACACTCCTGCACCTGATCATATCAGTGCCACACGTACTAGTGACAAAATGTGTGATAAGAGTACGAGAAACTTAATAATGTTCACGGATTTGGAATTGTTTTCCGTCATGTTTGAGGTAAAACAAGTACAGAAGTTGCTGTAATAACCGGTGTCAATCCAGAAAATATTGATGATAATGTTCAAAAGCTGATGCTTTATTTGTAATGAATAATAGCTACTTCAACGAACATGTACACAAGATGTCACCTTTAAATAACTCACACAAACACTTTGCTGTATGAGAAACTGTTTTATTTGTTGAATCAGCCGTCCCTCCTCCGGTTTGTTCGGATCAATGGAATGAATCGGATCAGTAGGTTATTTACATGGATTTATTTTTCAGTCCCAAAGTGTCCCTAAAAAGCAGAGGTGGTAGAACGAGCAGTCTCGGTATAGAAAACAACCCGGGCGTGAGAAGAACAGGCAGAGCAGCGTCCTCTCCTGGACAGCTTCGGAAAAGCAGGAGGTTTGGCCCGATGCGTTCCAAAGTCCACCGGGACCCACCTTTGGGGGGGAGGGGGAAAAAAACCCGCCGGACCTCGGCTCTACCACACCGCGCAGACGTTTACAGAGCTCGGACGGAGGTAAAGACAGTGTGAGAGAGTTCGCTCTTCACAGTGACGCACCTCACTTCCTGCGTCAGTGTAAGAAAATGAAGAAGGCCAACGAAAAGAAAAAAAAAAAGGGAAAAATATATATATATATCCATATTATAAGTCTTTGAAAAATTCCTCTTTCCTTTTTACGTCTCGCGTTGTAAAGAAAATAACTCCTGCAGTACTAGTGCTTAAGTAAAGTACACTATAGACTTTTATTATAACAAAATAGGCAGTTCATGGAGGGTTAAATATCTGTTAAGATTTCATTGTACAATAAATTTTCTTTCGGCTACGCGCTGGCATTTTAAGCCACAGATGTACACGGACATCTCTTAAAATGGCAGTTCCTTACATGGAAAAATCAAAGTAACATCGATGTTCTGTATGTAAGACGCTGTGGGGGAGGGGGAAGGGGGGGGAGTTTTGACAATGATGACCGCACGTGAATCGTTCCTGTACAAATGCATTGTGGTCGGGAAGGAAAAAAAAAAAAAAAAAAAAAACAGACAAGCTCCCGGATATTGATGAACAGAAAGTGTAACGAAAAAAAACCAAACTATGATAAATGTGAAACATGGAAGTATGGAGGAAAGGAAGAAAAAATAAATGAGAAAACGGAAGGTCAAAGACGACATGCTCTTAAAGCTATAACGTGCAAAGTTTTGCTTTTGTAATTATCTTTCTGCTATATTATGATTCCGATGCCTGAGATTTAACCTCTGTATCAACATCATACACAGTGAGGAAAAAGGAAAAGAAAGGATCCAGCTCAGTCCGCGTATCTCTTCTTCTGCTAAAAGTATCCTCCCTTAAACATTAAGGAATTGTACCGTTTCCAAAGTCCTGCTAACGGATGTTAGGTTTGGTGTGACCGCACCTGCACCCCCGCCCCTGCCTCTCTCCCCCCCCCCCCCCGTGTGTGTAAAGCAGAAGCAGTTGAGATCGGAAAGGGGACGACGCATCCAGCCCTGTGGGACACCTACCGAAGTGTCTCTGTGAACTGAGATTGGGGCCGGACTGAATCGGGATCAGGGATTAAATTGTCAACAGGGGAAAAAAAAAAAAAAAAAATACAGAGGGGGGAAAAAAAAGAATAATAAATAAAACAGAAAAGCTAGAATAGATTTGCTTTGCAGCGCTTCATAGCTTCTCCTTGGATAGTACCCATATGTATGGTCCAGACTGCTCCTCGATAATTTGCTTGACTTGATCGTAGATTTCTTCCAATGTGTCTCCCTGGACAATGGCTGAAACACACACACACACACACACACACACACACACACACACAAATTAATCTGTTACGCTGAACTACTCTGTAGATATTGTTAATATCCGTTATTAGCATTTTTAGTCCATTGAGCAAAAGGTTTAGAAAACAACATGCTCTGCGTGCACACTAGGTGTCTGACCCCATGACCTTCACGTCATCATTTCTGCCATTTTGTGTTTGGGCGTAAAACACACTTTCTTGCACGCTACAGTGTCTACTGAGTGTTCGCTGGGGTTGTATGTTGAGAGAGAACCGGAGATTTAGCTTCTTTTCCACAGTGAGGGGACTGACCTGTGAAGTGCTCGGTAAACTCCTGCTCCAGCTTCATGGCCCTGTCGTACGTTTTTCTGCCCTGCTCGTCTGTCAGCCTCCTGTTCATCTCCCTGACACACACACAAAAACGATCAGAGAACCTTGTTATAGATATATATTTTAGATATACATTTCTACATTATCGAGTCAGTACAAAAAAAAACATTCGAGTTGCCCTAACGTTAGTTTTCCAGCACAAAATGAAATAAAGAAAGCAGCGTATTACCCAAGAGACACTTTTCATACAAAAAAACCAAAAACAAACACAATGAAGGCTGCTGGGTTTCGCTGCAAAAATAAGAAGCGAGTGCGACAGTCAAAGTCTCCACAAGAACCGTCGCTGGTTCTACAAGACGCCCGATAACACTTACAGCCCATCTCCTTCTAAACTGCACTAATTCTACCCGAGACGACTAATCATTGTTCGGTCGTCACACCAAATATCAGCGGTTTCATTTATTACCGTTTACTGCTCTTTATAGTATTTTTATTTGTTTTTTTAAATGTAGAAACCTTTCATTTCATTATTTTTGAAGGTATCTAAGCTCTACAGCATTTCTTTGCATGTGCCCAAGACTGTACTGTGTGTGTGTGTGTGTGTGTGTGTGTGTGTGTGTGTGTGTGTGTGTGTGTGTACGTATATTGCAACAGAAAGTTGCAAAGTTGTGTCGTCAAATTTGGATATATATAGATATATATACACACAACGTTGTAACATTCTGTCAAATAAGTGCATTGTGTGTTTATCGCACCGTGCGCACTTTGGGGCGTCGTTTATCACACCGTGCGCACTTCGGAGCGTCGTTTATCGCACCGTGCGCACTTCGGGGCGTCGTTTATCGCACCGTGCGCACTTCGGGGCGTCGTTTATCGCACCGTGCGCACTTCGGGGCGTCGTTTATCGCACCGTGCGCACTTCGGGGCGTCGTTTATCGCACCGTGCGCACTTCGGGGCGTCGTTCGTTAAGTTGGATTGCACTTTGTTGGTGTCGGATAGTTTTTACAGCTACAAGAACGATACACTGTATAACAGATATTTGGATCTTACACATATAAAGGCATTATCGTTTTACTCTGTGATCATTTTCATGTGAACAAACCATTAAGCTGCCAATAATTTCGTTCAAGTATTTCTGTTGAGAAGAAAGGTAAGTACTGTAGTCGTTTGAGGAAAATGTCTGATTTATTGCTCGTGGTCAGGAAGCGTGCCCGATAATTCTGAAGCTATACGTTTACACATGTAACACATACCGAACACGTGTCACAGGCTTGTAGATGAACTATAAAACTATACACGCACTTATAGTACGGCCTTTAACCTTCATCCCTAACGGGACAGTGATGTATACGGGGAAATGTATGCTTCGTATGCGGTGTGTATGTGTACGTGCAAGATACTTACATGATATTCTCCACTGATTTTGGTTTGATGAAGATGGCAATGGGATAGAGCTGAGCAACTTGTAGTCTCTTGATGGCGTTGCCGGATACGTCTAGTATGCAGTGTTTACCCTGACGAGAGGAAACACAACGTTGTTAAACGCGTAGCTATTCGCGGTATTTTTCTCCCGACTCCTATTTCCTAGAATAGCCATCTTTCAGTGTTTCGGCTACACGGTGACGTGTATCTTTGTTCACGTTTATAGACTACACTCCCATGTTAATCCATCCACAATCTGTGCGTCATCACCGACGGGACCGGATGAAAGGCTTATTCGTTTTATCTTACGGATCTAACGAAGCATGTGACTGTTGCTATAGTAACGGCTCGTTCACGGGTACTTGTATGGGAACGTTGTCGATATGGTGACGTCTTCCGTAAGGAGACGAGACGTTTGTTCGATCATTTATGGAAGCGGTCTCCGGTGTCGGCGCGTTTCCGCGGACTTTCCACGTCGTCAAACGTAACTATAAATGAATAAGCCGTTCGTTAATTAATAAATATATAAAGTCATGGTATGCTGTGGTATAAGCAGAGTAAAACACTTTGTCACATGACCCCGTTGTCGATTATGTTCCTATAGGTTTTATTTTCCTCGTAAATACGTTGTTTTCACACGGCTGTACTTGTGACACTAAGTCGTACTTTTTCGGCCACTTCGCGTACGGACTGCACGCTGGTGCCGTAGAGGTGGTTGTTGTACTGGCCCGCCTCGATGAACTTGTGCTCCTGGATGTCTCGCTCCATCTGCTCTCGAGACACCACGAAATGGTAATCGCGGCCGTCCACTTCGTAGTCGCGCTTCGGCCGCGTCGTATCTGGGACGAGACAACAGAACAAAACGGTTTGAAATCGCAGCACGTCCTCGCTCCACACATCATCGCACGAAAATACTGGCACCCGTGTTGTTCCGGACTTAACAGTACCGGAGCTTTCAACTGCTACGCTGATTTACTCCAAGTTTGCACAATGAGTTCATACAGAAACAAACGGCAAGCTTTTTAAAAATCAGAAAAAGACGCACAAAGCCTGGAGATACTCACGAGGAACGCAGGAGCCAAATTTGTCGGGGAACTCGGAGATCAGATCATCGTTAACTCGGTCCTTCATGGGCCCCAGGATGATCACCGGACGAGTGTAGTTGACTGCAGGGAGGAATTAACGCTTAACTACAGTATACTCGAGTCCAAATTCATTATAAAAAGGTACTTTCTACGGCTCTGATCTACCGATGACTACTCGGATTTATAATCATCGTAGGTGAAGGAGTTTGCCTTCCAGACGCGGAGTTAATATTCTCACCTTCTTGCTGGCACACGGGCTCGTAGGATAGTACATATTCCTCTTGGCCACCTGAGAGTCAAACACAACATGGTGGTCAGAAGGAGCAGTGTAGCTTCGCTCATGGTCATATATTGCGTGTTGCAGTGCGGTGTTTATGACGGTTAGGCAGACTGAGCATGCTCCGCCGGTCAGTGGCGGTCGCGTCTAAAATCTCAAGCAGGGATGACACACGATGAAAGATCATCCGTCCACAGACGTCCTAGCGTCCTTTACCGTGCGACGTTAAACCGGTCTTACAGAGCAAAGCCGGGTTATTAA
The DNA here is from genome assembly GCF_001660625.3 of Ictalurus punctatus. NCBI lineage: Eukaryota > Metazoa > Chordata > Actinopteri > Siluriformes > Ictaluridae > Ictalurus > Ictalurus punctatus. The sequence continues at coordinate 22,392,113 of NC_030435.2, forward strand.
TAAAATACGCATTTTGCATATATAATCTGTATTTTAATGACCGATCAGACCGGCAAACGTGTCATGCGCCGTTAACATGCAGCTGACAAACAAACGTCTCTGAACTCCCGACTTAACTGTTATTCAAATTCAAAACTCGTATTTAAGTCTCATGTTTAAATACTACTTTAAAACAGGTACTATCCATGAGCATTGCTCTAAGAAGAAAGGAAAGTACCGTATCGTTTTCAGACGGATTGAATGAGTGCCGTTTAAATGAACGTACTATTTTCTTGCGTGCCCGTTAAATTGGTACGTCGAGTGCTGCACCGCGTCCGTGGGTCGTACAAAGCACGTGACCTTAGTGACGTAACCGGTCACGGTAGAAGATTACGAGCCTGCTTACGGATTTGTGATTGAGAAAATGAAACATTCCGTGGCGCCATTTATGTAGGATTATTATTTTTTTATGAGATTGTGATTCATAAACTTAGGATCGCAAGAATTTTTTTTTTGTAGGAAATAAATCCAACGTAAAAAAAACAAAAAAACAAAACACGCATGACTGACGTCACCTCTTCTGCTAATAAACACACGAAGCCACGAGAGTAAATTGATTCAGAGCCACGGAGTCATTTTGTTCGCAGCTAACAGACGAGGAGCTACGTAACTGCATTAAATAATAGGTTAATACGTATATATGTTATCAGCACTACTCCAATACGATTATAAAGCTGGACAAAGCTACCGGGCGTTAAAACAATAGCGATGTTACCATTTACTAACTTTTAATGCTTAAAGATTGACACTGGGTTGGACTGGAGTTATTCCTGTCAAAGTGAAGGAGCATTTGCCTTTAATTTATGTTAAACGTGACACGTCTCGGAATGAACCCTGCACAAATAAACAAAGAATCTGAATCAATCGATCAATCCGGCCTCATGATTCATGTTTGTCGAATTTATATAAATATATATAGTGAATATAACGAAAAGGGACACGAGTACACAGTGGGTTTGTACAACAGAGCTGAGTGATGTCACTTGTTGTTTGCGTACGTGTGTAGGACCCACTTCGGATCTAACTCGGTTTCACTGCTCTTTGAGAGAGAGAGAGAGAGAGATAGACGAAAAAGGGGAGTACGGGAAGCCCTGTTGCTATGGAGACCGGCCTGGGGATGGCTTTACCCTAGCGGATTGATTTTAGTTTTGTATCTCTGAGCTTGTGCGCTCCCCCCCCGCCGCCCCGCCTTCTCGAACATTCAGCCTCATCACTGCAGTGCCCTTCCCACAGAGGGGAAATCAGACCCACCTTTCTGACGAACAACGTGATTTACTCACAGCCCGAGGAGTGAATGCTGGATACAATAGTAAGCAGAATATTGTCAGTGGTTTCTGTGCATGAATGTGTACGTATACGGTGTGCGTGTGTTAGTAAGAAAACATCAGATATTGAAAGTGAAGCCGGACGTGCGGACGAGAACGGCGGGTGACACGGAGGGAGGGGGGAAATACAAGGAAAACTTACGGTAACTACTTTCACTATCACTGGCATTAGAGGTCACATGCTCTGAAATCACAACACGGGGAGGGGGGAACAGATGGTGAAAACCCAAAAAAAACACACACAAATACACACTGTCGGATGGAGGGAGACCCGGAAAACCTTGAAGAAACCCAAATGTAAACCCAGTACAAAGAAAGAAACCCACACTTCTACACCAGCAGGGTGAAAGTCCAGGCAGAAACAGTCACACTTCAGTGTTTCCCTCCTCGTTTAGCACGGAAACGGTCAACCGTACCGTGATGTGTACCGTACCGCGAAGTTTCTCGACTCTTCTATAGACTATTACATACAAATACGATTATAGCAACTCATTTTTTTTTTTTCTTCCTTAGTTTGAGTTTTAAAAATCACATACTATAACTTTTACACTTATAATCGCTTCCCATGTACTAACCTTGGTGTACGAACTTTTTAAAATTCAAATACTACAAGTTTAAGGATGAAACGTACATGATGAATAGTCCCAAACTACATTCGGTGAAGCCTAGCTCGCTAACCACGTGCATTTTCTCTGCTGAGTATTTTTAATTTGTGATATAAAGTTCATTAACAAACACAGTGGGAACGGTGAACGACGTGAAGCTGCCGCATGGGTTCTGTGCGTTCTGCGGTGCATGAAGGGGCGGTTGATGCAAAAAATAAACAAACAAACACTGACGGCGAATACAGACCAACATCCTTATCTTTTTACACCATTAAAATGCGAGAGTTATTTATACACAAATAATACGTTTAGTTGACGCCAAAACGTAAACGTTAAACCTCTTCTTCCAGGTGTGGGTGTGAATACGTAAGGAATAAAATATTTGTGGGTGTGGTGTTATAGAAAAATAATCAACAACAAGGTGCTGTGATGAAGGAGTTACTCATCACCCTAAAGGTGATCATTATTATTATTATTATTATTATTATTATTATTATGTAACAACATAATAAACCAAACCTAGATTCTGTACGTTTAAAAAACGTTACTCTGTCTATAAAATATACTGCTTGTTATGTTGAAATGATTACTGGGTGTCTCGTGTAGGCCCAGAGTCCTGTCCCCCTCCCCCATTATTAGACAACTTTAAGTGCATGTAAACGTGTTGCATGTTTGCAGAAATCCGTTTAGATTTTATACATGTAAACAAACTGACTGTCTTTTGGGCTAAACAGTCTCTCGAACACCAAACATTAAAGTGAATGCGGAACGGGTTTGTGGAAAATGAGCTACGAGAGCGACAGGGACAGAAGCGTGTGACGGATAAGAAGAGTGAAGGAGGCGGAACGTGTGCATCTGGAACGTCTTGCACTTACTCTGGCCTTTGGACAGTGTGTCATCTGGATTGTCCTGTTGGTCAGTTAGCGAGAGAGAGAAAGAGAGAGAGAAAGACCAAAACAACCACAAGAGCACAATGGGTTACTCACGCACGCCAGCTTCTACCACGGCATACAGCAACCACGGACGTCACAGAGCAGCGTAACCGATCTCACTCGTTTATTACACACTACAGGAAAGCTCTGGTTCATGGCTGCTGTATCTGGTGGACTGGCGCCCCCTGCTGGCCCTCTGCCGTATCGCCCTAAACCTCCCTATCCAAACACTTTTCTGTCGTACTTACGGTCCACATCGCTCGTTTCCTGCTCGCTCGCCTCCTTGTTCCTGTAGAAAGGGAACTTGCGGGAAAAGAGGTTCTTTTTACGCTTGTCATTGAGGGACTGCTGAGGACGAGAAGGAAGGAGGGAGATAGGGAGGGATGGAGGACAACAAGAAAAAGAGGAGAGGGGAGAGAGGGGTGTCTGATGTGGGCGAAATAACAACATGACGGTTCGGTGCTGACCTTGCGCATCTCAAAAATCCTAGTTATTCAAATCTGTCTGAATGATGCGGAAAGTCAGCACAGACCGTAAGTAAGAAATAAATAAAATAAAATAATAAACCCACGATGAACACACGAATCACCATGAGCCACACACCTACACCGACATAACCAGAATGAGAGAGAGGACAAATGGAGAAAGAGGTGAGAAAATGAGGTCATGTTTAAGAAGGGAAAAAAAAAACAACCCCAAATCAATAAATTTATACTGCTTGATGTGGTGCTCCTAAAAACATATCAGCATAAAAAGACACCGCAGAGCCAATACTTTTACCCTCCTCAAGATTTTAGGATAAATATGCGAATCCTACACTCCTCCTCACTCCTTAAACTGGAGTATTATCAGAACGCACTTGCGTACTGGAACTTGACGGGCTCTTCTATTTTATGATTTTATGAATAACTTGTTTGCTTGCCGCATGTTTTGCTTTTGGGCTCTGCACACCCACATTAAGAATTTCATCATTAAAAAAACAGACAAGCATAACCTAAAAAGACTATGTAACTGCCTCACAAATAATCTAAATTAGCATGAGTTAAAATAAAATTAAAAACCAACTCTGGGGATAGTTGGGATTTGGGTGTGAATTTTGATTCACGAGTCAAATGAATTAAAATGGAGACATTAACATCTCTATCTGCTATTGTCTATAAGACAGCAGTGATTATGCACCTGGTTCAAATCGTACAAAGAAGAGACCCCTAATACTATTGGCTCAATAGTACCTCAGACACACACACACACACACACACACACAGTTGCATATGTGCCATATGGAAAGGGGGCACAGGGGCTTTGTGGGTCTGTCAGAAACGTATGTGCGCCTGTTACTGATTAGCATTGACCTGCTTTCCTTATCGCTAGCAGCACCATGAAAAACACAAAAGAAACCCCCAGCAGGAACGCTTTTCTGCCTACCGAGCACAAGTGGAAAAAGAAAAAAAAAAATGAAAGAAAGAACATAACAGCAAAAAGACGAAAAGGAGATAGGAAATCATCAAAATGTAAAGTGGGTAAAGCTCGAAATTCTCCCTTTCTATTATTTTTACTACAGCACACGCTAAGAGTCTTAAAGCTTATTTCGAAGACCATTTTTAATAAAAATAAATAAATTATGATCATTTTAAACACCATAACAGTGCTTGTCGTAGTGTGTTTTTATTATTATTATTTTTAAAAACGCCATTAAATTAGATGAAGAAGAAAAAAAACACACACACAAAAAAAAAACCCACTTATTACCAGGCATTCTAGATTAGAAATTCTCATCAAGTCTGATTTTGTCTGAGTTTTCACACTTTGTAGTAGCATTCCAGTGGAAATATAAATAAATAAAAACATTCAAGAAACTTATAAAAGATGCACGTTTAAAACAAACAAACAAAAAAATTCAGAAGGTTCTGTTCCAGCAGTCAGTAGTTTGTATTTGACAGACAGCATAGCATTGAACAGGTGAGTGGAGGGGAAGGATAGAGTGAGGGAAGGTGAGGGATGAGAAAGACGAGTGGCGTACGGTAATACGAGCAGTCCGACATCAATGGCAAGCGTATCTTGTCCTGTTTTCTGCTCATGCATGCCTGGTTGGGGAGTTAGCTTTAGGGTGAATACAGTTTGGATGCGAACTCTGCTGTTATTGGTGTTATAAAAGAACTTCAAATATCGAGTGGGCCAGCAGGAGGTGCTGTTGAACATGCTGTTAACTCATCACACACACATTAGTGTATTACAGTACATTATAAAGGCAGTAATGACTTGCGTGAGTTAATACTGAAAACGTCAAAAGATAAAACATTCCTGGTGTCAGCTGTTAAAGATTTTCTGATATAGGATTAATAAGAAGCCAGTTTTTATTACAGTGTTAAATTAAAACCCGTTGGGAGATTTAAATTTGGGGTGGACATCCATCATAGGAGCATATACTTCTGCAAATTAGACCCAAACTAATGTGTTCTAGCCTGAATGAAATTGATAATGAAGCTATACTGTAGCCTAAATTTATATGTGAAGCTATACTCTAGCCTAAATGCAGTTATGAAGCTATACTCTAGCTTAAATTTATTTGTGAAGCTATACTCTAGCTTAAATTTAGTTGTGAAGCTATACTCTAGCCTAAATTTAGTTGTGAAGCTATACTCTAGCCTAAATTTATTTGTGAAGCTATACTCTAGCCTAACTTTATTTGTGAAGCTATACTCTAGCCTAAATTTAGTTGTGAAGCTATACTCTAGCCTAAATTTAGTTATGAAGCTATACTCTAGCCTAAATTTAGTTATGAAGCTATACTCTAGCCTAAATTTATTTGTGAAGCTATACTCTAGCTTAAATTTAGTTGTGAAGCTATACTCTAGCCTAAATTTATTTGTGAAGCTATACTCTAGCCTAACTTTATTTGTGAAGCTATACTCTAGCCTAAATTTAGTTGTGAAGCTATACTCTAGCCTAAATTTAGTTATGAAGCTATACTCTAGCCTAACTTTATTTGTGAAGCTATACTCTAGCTTAAATTTATTTGTGAAGCTATACTCTAGCTTAAATTTATTTGTGAAGCTATACTCTAGCCTAAATTTAGTTGTGAAGCTATACTCTAGCCTAAATTTAGTTGTGAAGCTATACTCTAGCCTAAATTTATTTGTGAAGCTATACTCTAGCCTAACTTTATTTGTGAAGCTATACTCTAGCCTAAATTTAGTTGTGAAGCTATACTCTAGCCTAAATTTAGTTATGAAGCTATACTCTAGCCTAAATTTATTTGTGAAGCTATACTCTAGCTTAAATTTAGTTATGAAGCTATACTCTAGCCTAAATTTAGTTGTGAAGCTATACTCTAGCCTAAATTTAGTTGTGAAGCTATACTCTAGCCTAAATTTAGTTGTGAAGCTATACTCTAGCCTAAATTTATTTGTGAAGCTATACTCTAGCCTAACTTTATTTGTGAAGCTATACTCTAGCCTAAATTTAGTTATGAAGCTATACTCTAGCCTAAATTTATTTGTGAAGCTATACTCTAGCCTAAATTTATTTGTGAAGCTATACTCTAGCTTAAATTTATTTGTGAAGCTATACTCTAGCCTAAATTTAGTTGTGAAGCTATACTCTAGCCTAAATTTAGTTATGAAGCTATACTCTAGCCTAAATTTATTTGTGAAGCTATACTCTAGCTTAAATTTAGTTATGAAGCTATACTCTAGCCTAAATTTATTTGTGAAGCTATACTCTAGCTTAAATTTAGTTGTGAAGCTATACTCTAGCCTAAATTTAGTTGTGAAGCTATACTCTAGCCTAAATTTAGTTATGAAGCTATACTCTAGCCTAAATTTATTTGTGAAGCTATACTCTAGCTTAAATTTGTGAAGCTATACTCTAGCTTAAATTTAGTCATGACGCTATACTCTAGCCTAAATTTAGTTGTGAAGCTATACTCTAGCCTAAATTTAGTTATGAAGCTATACTCTAGCTTAAATTTATTTATGAAGCTATACTCTAGCTTAAATTTATTTGTGAAGCTATACCCTAGCTTAAATTTAGTCATGAAGCTATACTCTAGCCTAAATTTATTTGTGAAGCTATACCCTAGCTTAAATTTAGTCATGAAGCTATACTCTAGCCTAAATTTATTTGTGAAGCTATACTCTAGCCTAAATTTAGTTGTGAAGCTATACTCTAGCCTAAATTTAGTTATGAAGCTATACTCTAGCCTAAATTTAGTTATGAAGCTATACTCTAGCTTAAATTTAGTTGTGAAGCTATACTCTAGCCTAAATTTATTTGTGAAGCTATACTCTAGCCTAACTTTATTTGTGAAGCTATACTCTAGCCTAAATTTAGTTGTGAAGCTATACTCTAGCCTAAATTTAGTTATGAAGCTATACTCTAGCCTAACTTTATTTGTGAAGCTATACTCTAGCTTAAATTTATTTGTGAAGCTATACTCTAGCTTAAATTTATTTGTGAAGCTATACTCTAGCCTAAATTTAGTTGTGAAGCTATACTCTAGCCTAAATTTAGTTGTGAAGCTATACTCTAGCCTAAATTTATTTGTGAAGCTATACTCTAGCCTAACTTTATTTGTGAAGCTATACTCTAGCCTAAATTTAGTTGTGAAGCTATACTCTAGCCTAAATTTAGTTATGAAGCTATACTCTAGCCTAAATTTATTTGTGAAGCTATACTCTAGCTTAAATTTAGTTATGAAGCTATACTCTAGCCTAAATTTAGTTGTGAAGCTATACTCTAGCCTAAATTTAGTTGTGAAGCTATACTCTAGCCTAAATTTAGTTGTGAAGCTATACTCTAGCCTAAATTTATTTGTGAAGCTATACTCTAGCCTAACTTTATTTGTGAAGCTATACTCTAGCCTAAATTTAGTTATGAAGCTATACTCTAGCCTAAATTTATTTGTGAAGCTATACTCTAGCCTAAATTTATTTGTGAAGCTATACTCTAGCTTAAATTTATTTGTGAAGCTATACTCTAGCCTAAATTTAGTTGTGAAGCTATACTCTAGCCTAAATTTAGTTATGAAGCTATACTCTAGCCTAAATTTATTTGTGAAGCTATACTCTAGCTTAAATTTAGTTATGAAGCTATACTCTAGCCTAAATTTATTTGTGAAGCTATACTCTAGCTTAAATTTAGTTGTGAAGCTATACTCTAGCCTAAATTTAGTTGTGAAGCTATACTCTAGCCTAAATTTAGTTATGAAGCTATACTCTAGCCTAAATTTATTTGTGAAGCTATACTCTAGCTTAAATTTGTGAAGCTATACTCTAGCTTAAATTTAGTCATGACGCTATACTCTAGCCTAAATTTAGTTGTGAAGCTATACTCTAGCCTAAATTTAGTTATGAAGCTATACTCTAGCTTAAATTTATTTATGAAGCTATACTCTAGCTTAAATTTATTTGTGAAGCTATACCCTAGCTTAAATTTAGTCATGAAGCTATACTCTAGCCTAAATTTATTTGTGAAGCTATACCCTAGCTTAAATTTAGTCATGAAGCTATACTCTAGCCTAAATTTATTTGTGAAGCTATACTCTAGCCTAAATTTAGTTGTGAAGCTATACTCTAGCCTAAATTTAGTTATGAAGCTATACTCTAGCCTAAATTTAGTTATGAAGCTATACTCTAGCTTAAATTTATTTGTGAAGCTATACTCTATCTTAAATTTATCTGTGAAGCTAAACTCAAGCCGGAAATTCATTATAAAGCTATACTTTACTCTGAAATTCCTCTACTCCTAACTGGATCCTCAGTAATTTACCTGAGAATCTAAGTTGACTTCAATTCAGTTCTATTCAATATTATTTCTATTGCGCTACCAAATGTGTCATCCATCCCTGTGTGAATGTGTGTATGCTGTGGTGCACTTACCCCTTTCTCTCGCGATTTAGAGTTGAACTTGACTGTTTTTAACCGTGCCCTCTCTTTTTTCTCCACTCTATGAGGGACACAAAGGTCACAGGTCACTAAAACTAGAATGTATATTGTTGTAAATACAACGGTCACTGTGTATTGATCATCCCGTAGGCCTCTAGTTCATAAAGTCATGTGCACTGCATGATTTTTTATGATCATGGTCTTCACTATCAAATATATATATCCTTTCCTTGTACGAAACAATTCCAGACTAAAAAAAAAATTTGGGTAATTTTTTTTAAAACTTTCTAATTAACTATGTAATGAAAAGGGACAACACAAAACATAATGAAATTAACATGAAACAAATTAAATGAAAGATAACATTCAGAATATGTATGTATATATATGTAATATGTAACAACAGATTAATTCGTGCTTTTTCCAAAAAAATGTATACATTTGAAAATAAATTATATATACACTCCCCCCCCCCCCCCCCCACACGTTCCAGACCTGCAAAAGATCCACATAATCATAAAAGGGTATTTATTTCAGGACACTGTTAATTTCATAAAGCTCTAAAGCAGACTTAATGACAATTTGAGCGTAATTAAAATGATAAAACTGCTGTTAATATGACAATGTTTTGAACCTACAGTTTAATACAGGTTGGGTTCTGGACGTGGAAAATTCAGCCATAAAAATCTCATTTAAAAAAATAAATACTATTCCCTTTTTAAATATGGGAAGTCTTTCAAGCAACTGTATTTGTCTAGTATCTGAATAGTTGGATTATAGATGTAAAATACATTTGTTTTGTGACTATGGAGGGTCTGTGCAAATGGTATCTTCCCAAAAAAAAAAAAAAAAAAAAAAAAAAAAAAAAACCAACAAAGAAAAACAATGTAGCTTTAATATTCCCAGGAAGTGATTTGATAAACATGACCGGCTCCTTCTGTAGCTATTATAAACCAATTTGCGCCTGTGAAGCCTGACCTTCTTTTGCTGGGGATGACTCCCATCTCCTCGACCTCGCCCTCGGCGGTGACCTGCCTCGCCTGCCACCACTCATCATCGGAGGCGTTCACCACGTGCAAGATGTCACCAAATTTAAAGTTCAGGCCCTGACTGGGCAGGCCGGAGTCCTTGGTTTTATCATAGTCAAACAGGGCTCTAGAGAGAAAAACACAACACCACGAGGGGTCGGTGAAGCATAGCCAGGTGGTCTGTGATTTAGAAATCGCAACACAAACTTATCAAAGTTATTATATTTATCGTTGACTTTTCACAGTTGACTGTTCCTTTTAATTTTATGGGTTTAATTTAAATCTGAGTAAAACATGTCAGCTTGGACCTCGTGTTCTGGTCTAGAACGGTCTAGGGCATATAGACAAAATATTGTTTAAATAATATTAAAGAAGGTTCAAGCGGCACGACAAAAAAGCGTTAGCTATATTGTTCAGATATCGCAAGATGAAACCCAATGATGGGTTTCTCGGGCATCAAGACCGTTTTTCTCTGGGTGGGAGGGTCTTACTCTCTCTCCCTTGTCAATCACAGCAACACTGGCCAATCGGAGGCTTCTGTGGGCTCGTGCCCATGGATAGCACTTCAGTCCGAGTGTAAGATGTAAAGATGTAATCTGCTGGCTTTGTTCATAAAATAAATCTACACTCAATGGGGCCTGTGAGATTTATTTTATAGTTTAAAAAAACAAAAAAAAAACAGACTTTATAAAAGATTCTAAAAAGTATTTATGTGAACGGGTAACAGATAAACAGAATATCTGTTGAATCAATATACAAAGCAGGTGTGGGGGGCGTGGTTTATTGACAGGGGTTACAGGTGTAATGACTTACCTTACCGATGGACTACTGTGTGCTCTTATCTTGCCTCTGCACAGCATACGGCCGACAATATTACATGTCGTATAAATAATTAAAACAACGATGGCTTTCCTTAATTACTTTTCCTTAATCCGAACGTAAAAACAAAACAAAACTAAGTAGCAGTTTGAACTCACTCTGTCAGGGAAGCGTGCGTGCGTGCGCGTTTGTGTGTGTGTGTGTGTGAGTGAGTGTGTGTGAGAGAGATAGAGAGAGAGATGTACCTGACGTATAGTGATCTCTTCTGGCTGGTCCTCAGAGAACCGGACCCGGAGCTGATACTACTGTTCATCATCTGTTCCCGCAGGTCATGGATCTTTGCTTCGAAACGGCTGTACTCTGTGAACCACACACACACACACACGTAAAACATACTGTTCTGACCTGATTTGTTTGGTCTTCAGTGTTTCAGTACCAAATATCCCAGCTGTACATGTTTTGTTAGCTGCTCAGGACTAACACCACGAACACTAACACCAAGGGTACTAGGAGGCGGGGCTAGCAGGATTGGTTACCTGTGCTTTGTTACATAATGTGCAAATGTAAATAAAAACAAACAAACAAATAAAAACGGATAGTCTGGAGCTTCTGGATAGATCGCGGTTGGGGTGTTTGAAAGTAATGATTATATATTATTTCGACCACACGAGGTGCCGCTTCGACAGAGTTTCCGTGCTGCTACTGATAAAGACTTCCCGTCGGTAATTTCGCCGCGGCCGATATGAGCGGATTAGATCGGGACGGGAATATTAAGCGGCAGAGGCCAAGTGCTTCTGGAAACCGAGCAGGGTTTTTGGAGAGAGGCTTCACACATGGTCAGTGGGTGTGGACGCTTACACAGACCACTTCATTAAAATCGTTTTATTCATTTATTTATTTTAAAAGACAGTGAGAGAGACACAGCGAGAGAAAAACACAAAAGCCTCTTTCACACTCCAAACCTGGGACATTATCAGCACATCTGTAACCGGTAATGTTCAGCATACGATCGGGATCCAATTAAAACAGGGAGCGATGGTTAAAGCTGATTTTACTATTAGGAGTCTTTTCCTCAACCGCAGTCGCCCATTTAATTCCACGTGATCGAGCACGAGATATGCAGCGGGCATCATTACATGAATCGTGCTAGTTTTACACCGAACGTCTTACTGCTAGATTTCAGCATTAAAAGGTGAGTGTGTGTAAGGTGTAGAGTGAGAGTGAAAGAGAGAGAGAGAGAGACCCACAGACACAGAAGTGGAAAAAAAAAAAAAAAAAAAGAGATGCCATGTTCATTCGTCTTTGATGAAGACTACTCCGTGTGCATGAACAGCAGTTCATGCAATAACCCGTCTTCAGCAATATCCACTTCTCTCCGCTGTACGAATAGTGAGCGGACAAATCAGACCGCAGCGTATACACGGACTAACAGTTAATGTTTTCCCTCTACCTCTTCAAAATAACTGGATGTGACAATAAGCCTTTGGCAGGACTAATAAGCGATGTCCAGAGTCTTGTAATCATTACTCACGGAACGCCTGAGCAATAATACAGCCTTAGCAATAGCGCCGACGCACTCCCTCATAAAGCACGGTATTTATTATTGTTATAGAGTATAGCTTCACAAGCTTGTTAAGCTTTCTGGCCAAAAATGTCTGGTTACAGTTACATTTTCTGGAAATCCAGTCCAAGAAACAAACAAACAAACAAACAAACGCCGGCCGAGCTTTAATCTTTAAAAACATATTCATTTATTTGCTTTAATACATGCACATGCACGTCCCGTGAAATATATTTTCGTGCAGCTCAGTCTTTAATTAATTATAATGCACGACTCGCTGGTAAACTTCAAAATCAACAGCGTCACATTATACGGCTTGAAAGGTGGTCCAGTGTCGCTTATTGCCGATTACTTCGTGAAATATTTACGCCTTAAGTGATGAGCGAAAAGCGATACTGAACATGTCTTTCGGGTCATATAAGGCGAGGCGCAGACCAAACTGCTGCGGCACGTCGTACCGGCCCTGGGGTGTACTGTTTTGTTTGAGATTTAAATGTAAAATGAGGTGACGATATGCGAGGGAGGAACGTTTTGCAGCCAAAGGCGAAGACGATGAAACTCCTAAACGTGAAAAACTTCGATGATAAAACTTTACACAAAGTAGAGATAATGTTAAGATATTTACACTATGCATTTAACACAGTACTTACAGTCTTTCACTGCTTCCTGCTTCTACAGTCAGTCCTTACAGCTTCAGAAAGAGTACGCTTCTCTCACACACACACACACACACACACTATCCCTTCCTAGGGTGCACCTGGTGACTACGGCTCGCGAAAAAGCAGCAAAGCTCCATGTTCACTGACTCGCTCACGCTTCATCCAGCTTCTGTGCACTCAACCCCTCCCAGCCCAGTCTGCTCATCCCTCGCTCCGTCCCTCTCTCCATCCCTCACTGTTCAAGGCCACACACACACACACACACACACACACACACACACACACACACACACACACACACACACACACACACACACACACCCTTCACTCGCAGTGACGCTGTCCTTAAATAAATGTCAGGCTGGAAAAAAAAAATGTGCAAACATCACGCACATATACGCAATAACTGGAAAGTAGTTTATCATGTGGTGTGTGAACTCACCAAAAGACAAGCAAATCTAATCACTAGCCAATTCATATAATAATAATAATAATAAATAAAATTATAAACAGACAACTAACCAACCAAACACACTCAAAGCGAACGGTGCTCAAGCAAGCAAGCCGAAAACAATTAAGCACACAGTCCAGGAAAGCCATGCCTTTATGTGATGGATTTATCCGTATCATTTCCATCGAACTTCGGAATATTTCGTGGTCGTTTTTTCCTAAGCAAATAATGTAATAAAGTCCCATCACTTAGCTTGCTAACATGATGTAACCCTCGTTATTTAAAGCGCTTCTCTATAAAATAAAAATGTACTTTCCAAACCTTTGACGAGGTCTAGGCACGTCTCCAGTATAAAAACGGAGGCATGGGTGTCCATTTTGCCAGAAACTGCACAGAAAACCGACCACAGTAACCACCGAGCACGTCTACTGCCGCCGTTACACTACTACAGTACCTCACAAAGCTAAAGATACGTCCCGTGACATACATTTAAAGCCGTAACGCACCAAAAAAAAAAAAAAAACGCAGAGAAGCGTCCGGTGGGCGTGGCCTAATATTCTAACGAGCGCACGTTTACTTTTGCTATCCCTTGCAGCAGGACTAAACGAGTCAGAACCGATCAGCTTTAGGAATGCTAGCTTGCTTTAGATTAAGTTGCTCGGTGGTTTTGAATAAAGGCCGTGTGGGCGGGACAAACCACGTCAGCCTTGTGATTGGTGAGGTAAGGGCGCTTCTCAAGAGCCTTTACATCTGCTGGACATCTAAATGCAAGATTAGTAACGATAAGGAGAAGAAGAAAAAGAAGTGATGGCAATTAAATAGTAGTCAGATAGTAGTTAAAAGTGAATCAGTGCAACTGGGATGATGAAAGAACCAGCTTTAAATTAATACAAGAATAAAGATGGCCTCCAGGTGAATGCTGCTATTCGTCTCGTGGGCTGTTCCTGGTCTACAGTATGAGGGACTCACCCTCTGGTCTGAAGTGGGCGATGATGGTGACGGTCTGACCGGCGTTTTTGAGAGCAGCCGCTGCCTGTTCGTGAGTAGCGCTGCGTAGGTCCACTCCGTTCACCTGCAGCGGGAAGTAAATATCAGTTTTCGTACACAGAGTAGCGCTCCTGACATGCTAGTCGAAATTTGATTTGCCTTGGGTTACGCAAAAATGTATAATTTTTTTGGGGGGGGGTTTTATTAACACACAATCCTAATACGTTCAACACTGTTTTTCACATCGTTCGGTGTGAGTTTATTGCCAAAGAAACAAAAGCCTGAGAAGTAGTACAAGTATCAGTTCTAGGCAATTCAATCCTGCCATGCCATTTCAGTGTGGTTATTTAGAAACTGAAGATGAATGATTATTATTTTTTTTTATTGGAACGTGCTCCGCCTTTCCCTAATTAGGAGGAATTGACTCCAATTTGGTGACATCAAGCCTACATAAGGGTGTGTTTCAGAAGAACCCAGCCCTGTTTGAGTGTACAGAGAAGGTTAAAATAGATTTTAGGGTGTGTTCCAGCTGTCACAAAAACCCATAAAAGTGAGAGAGAGAGAGAGAGAGAGAGAGAGAGAGAGAGAGAGAGAGGGAGAGGGGACAAGATCTACACTGACGGCTATTGAGTATATGTGGGAGAAAGGCTGGACACGCCGTATGGGCTGGTGTATAAAGGCTAGTGTGGTGGTGGAGGAGCATTTTGTGCGTGTAAATTTTCTCGCGGCATTTCTGCAGCACTACAGCTCTGTCCTTTAGCCCAGTTTAGCAGCTCGCATCTACAAAAAACAATAAAAATAAAAAACCCAAAACAAAACAAACAAAAAAAAAAACCACACAGCATGTTCGGTTCACTTCCTGCGGTCGAGTCGATTCAGAGTCGAGGCGTTTTCTCGTGGACGGAGATCCCATCGGGGCTCCGTTCAAACAGGGTGCTTTTATACATGCACAATTTAGGCTAACCGTGCATTGAGGCTTGTTCTTTTATTCTTTTAATCGAAAGAATTTCGATGAAATGAATTTCCTCCTCCAAAACTTTGAAACGAAATGACGAGTAATATGAACCGACAACCATTACATAGCATTGTTTTGCATCTTCGTATAGATTTCATTTTTTATAGAAGACGTCAAAAAGATGTTTATCATCATCGGCGGGTTTGTAACATTCGTCACTGGGGCTGACGTACCGAGACGAGGCGATCTCCTTTCCTCAGCTCTCCGCTCAGGTCGGCAGGACCTCCTGCTAGAATGAAGGAGATGAAAATTCCCTCTCCGTCCTCTCCACCTACGATGTTAAAGCCCAGTCCTGTGGCGCCACGGTGTAGCACCACTTTCCTCGGCTCTCTGTCATGAAAACACACACACTGTTTTAGTACTTTAAAGGACAATAAACTAATGCTAAAAAGATATTAATTCAGATCACATAACACATGCAGCACTTTATTACGCATATAAAACTCAGAACTGTTATCTGACTAAGCTGTAAAAGCCGAACTGTAAAACACTACCGCTCACTGGTGATCGAGCCTCACACTCCAGAACGCCAGCTTTTCTACTGAACCCGATACTGACCAGCCTTTAGTGGGCGCTACCGCACTAAGCCTAGTTTATACGCAAAGTACCGCGCTGAAGGAAAAACAGCTCCGGGCAGCTGTACGACAAGTACGACATTAATTACTGGATATTAAACCTGAATATAATAGCGAAACTCCGTATACAGGGGGAAAAGAGCAAGTAAACAATGCCTTTTGGTTGTGAATAAGGGTAAAACAATTACTTCGAATTAAAGTCACTTTTATTTATACAGCTTTTTGTTGACGAATGATCCTGAAAGGTCAGATAGAAAAAAAAAGAAGAAGAAACCAAAAAAAAAAAAAAAAAAAAAGAGAAAAAAACCCCCCAGAAGGCTTGATATTACTGACCTTAAACCTAAAACTTCAAGTTTGGATTTTAAAAATATCCAGGATGAAAATGCTATTTGTACATGTACTTGCATACTTAAAATTCTTACTTACATATATATTTATTAAAAAAAAAAAAAAGAAAGAAAAAAAATTAACATATTTAAGTTTTGCAGTATGAAAACTAAACCTTATGAATAATTATACATTTAACGCCTAAATGCCCGTGCATCTCGTAATTACACACCATTCCTATTTGACCGTAGTTATTAATAAATTAATACTAATTAATAATCCACAGCGGTTACCGGATAATACGCTTTTTGAGGAATGACTGACTGAGAAGCCGGGAATTTAAGGGATTAAAGAGCATGACAAAGGACGGGAAATGAAACGATTGGTCGTTTTTAATCTGCTACTCGTTACTGCGAGTAACCATAGAGATGGTCAGTAATATAGCACTAACAATAGTTAATTGGTGTCGTTATCATCATCATCATCATGATGTCACCTCTAGCTGCGTGTTCATCCCATTTAGGATCTGGCACTTCCCCCCCTCCCCAAATTCATTTCCACTTAAACGATTTACTACACCACATTAGAATAATCTCGTTTATGCACTCGCTGACGAGATAGAGATGAGGACTGATGAGACGTTAGCATACGTTCTCATGAAAACGATACGACATGATGCAGGGACCAGATACAATTTTAGGGGATAAGTGGTGTCTGGGAATGGACTACGTCTGTCCCGATGCCATCCTGTTTTTGATAAATGTGATTTCAGGGGTTGAGACAGGGCGGCTGATGTTGTTATACTGTATAAAATGAAACGTTAACCTTGACCACTGAGAGTGCACTGTAGGGGTGGGCGATACGATAAAAAAAAATACATCGCAATATTGATATTTGAAGACGTTTCTATGATACACGGTACGCGTCATGACGTAAAAGGTCTGCTGACAAACTTCCAGCAAAACCACTGAATTCGATTATTCTTTTTATGTCCAGGAAAAAATATTTTAAAATACTTTTCCCCCCGCCCCCCATTTAAAATATTTTTAAATAACACTTTAACAAGATTAAAACAATTTTACAATTTTAAATAGCCAGTATAAAACTTTTACCATAAAATCGGCTGCTTCAAAACAATTATGCAATGGTTATTAAAGTAAAAAAAAATATATATATTTTTTTAAATAATCATGATACTGGCGATATCACAGAATTGATCACGATGTTTGGAGCTGTAGATGAAAAGGAAACGCAAGAAAGAGCGAGAAGGAGAGAGTGAAAGAGGGGACGCGACACAACACGACCTCAGTCCTGTTGTCTCTTCTTTGTTTAGCCTAGATAACCCGAGGGAGTTGATCTGGCAACCCGACCCGCGGAGCGCTCAGCGAGAAGGGCGTCGGTAACGCAAATCCACCAACGCGATATACTGCACTGACAATCTGGGCCAACCGCAGCTGCACGGAAACGGCTTAAAATATTATACATTCACACAGAAGGCACACAGAATCCCGCTCGGTCCGTTCCGCTTTATTTGACGTATATACGTAATGATGGTAACACATCCGCCTGCCTTTAGATGCTTTATTAGTGTGCTGTTAGCGGTGTTTCGTCTGAGGTTTGACGAAGTGCTGTCAGTGCAGCGAGTAAACACTCATCCCTACATTCCACACTCATCCCAAGGACTCGTGCAGGAAGACTAAATTGATGGCGGGAGTGTGTGTCATTTTCTGATCTATTATGGCACGGCAGCATGAGTTGCTCGGTCTGAAAGCACAGCTAAACTGTACTGACCTTGGGGGGGGGGGGGGGGGGGGGACTGAATAGAGTCAGTCTCTCTCTCTCTCTCTCTCTCTCTCTCTTTTCTCCCCCTGCAAATATTCCCTTACACTACTCGTGAGCACCAATAAATCTTTCATAACTTCATCTCCTCTCTTTCTGCGGCGGTGGAAGAGACATGAAAAATGCAAAGTGGGGGGGGGGGGAGTGAGAGAGAAAGACCGAATAGACACACAGGCAATAATTCCACAACAACAAAAATACAAGTTACACTTGCGTTTTTTCAAACTCAGAATTCAAACACAACACTTCTGTCAGTTTTCCGTCTTGATGTGCTAGTGCAAGAGGCGGAGCTTTCTGAACTGGACTGACAGGTAAGCGGAGACGCCATCTTGTTGTAATTGGTTGGATGTTAGAGGTTTTATCTCAAATCTGACTGTAAGCAGAGCCTGAGGTGCTACAGAGATAACTGAGGTCACGTTTAAGACAGTGAAGCGTGTATTAAACGCGGAGATGGAGATTAACGCTACCTCGGCATTTCGTCGTCCCCGTTTGGGCTCTTGGGTGTAGGTGAGAAGCGTCCAGAGGAGGACGGCGGGAGCGGCTGGTTCAGGTAGTTGGGGGTGTTGATATGGTTCTCCATGTGCTGGGAATAAGCTGAGGGGGGAAAAAAAAACTGAAAATGAAACTGTTATATTCAAACAACTTTTAGATACTAGATACTGTGAGAAGGGCGATCTGTTCGATACACCTACAACCATCCATCCATCCAGTCATCCATCATCGATCTATCCATCCATCGCCCAAAACTATCCGTCCAAATCCTTCTATGCATCCATTTACCCAAATCCATCCATCATCTAACCATTATCCATCCATTCATCTATCTAATCCACCTACCCATGTCCCTACATCCATCTACCCATCAACAAGCATCTCCCCAAATCCATCCTTCCACTCTTCTCCCCAAATCCATCCATCTCCCCAAGTCCATCCATCTCCCCAAATCCATCTAGACATCCATCTCCCCAAATCCATCCTTCCACTCTTCTCCCCAAATCCATCTAGACATCCATCTCCCCAAATCCATCCTTCCACTCTTCTCCCCAAATACATCCATCTCCCCAAATACATCCATCAAAATCCATCAAGACATCCATCTACCCAAATCCATCCTTCCACTCTTCTCCCCAAATACATCCATCAAAATCCATCAAGACATCCATCTCCCCAAATCCATCCTTCCACTCTTCTCCCCAAATCCATCCTTCTACCCAAATCCATTCATCTATCCAAATCCATCTCTACATCCATTTACCCAAATCCATCAATCATCTAACCATTTATCCATCCATCCATCTATCTAATCCACCTACCCATCTCCCTAAATCCATCTACCCATCAACAAACAACTCCCCAAATCCATCCATCCAAGTCCATCTAGACATCCATTTACCCAAATCCATCCTTCCAGCTATATAATCCACCTACCCATGTCCATAAATCCATCTACCCATCAACAACCATCTCCCCAAATCCATCCTTTCAAACATCTCCCCAAATCCATCCTACCAGCCTTCAACCCAAATCCATACATATATCCAAATCCCTCCATCCTTCCATCTCCCTTAATCCATCCTTCTAGCCATCTACACAAATCCATCCATCTGTCCACTCAAATATATCCAATCATCAAACTACCTGGGATCCATCCATCTATCCAAATCCATTCATCCATCCCTCCATCTATACAACCTCCCGTTTAACCATTTATCTATTTAATCCGTTCATCCACGTAAAACCATCCAATACAGTGACGGTCTTAGGGTGGTCTTGTATTTCTCGTTAAAGCGTGTCATCTATCTGGTGGTCACGTGTTCGGTATTAACCGTGATGTGTGTACGAGTAATCGGAGCTGGTGTTCAGCGCCACTCACAGTTCGTGACGTCAGGAGGGGCGAAACTGTCGTTCATGAAGACACTGTTGGGTTTAGCCACTTTCAGGTACACCACGTCTGTAGTGTTTTTCAAGGCAGTCACGGCATTCTCGTGGGTCACCTCCTCCAGACACGCACTGTTCACCTAACACACACACACACCAGCACACACATTTCCTTTAGTCAGTATAACATGTACGGCAGACAGCCTTCCGGATTCTGCACGATTCCAGCGGCTACGCCGATCGACTCACAGCCAGGAGTTTGTCTCCGATCTGCAGCCTGCCGTCTTTGTGTGCGGCGCCTCCTTCGATGATCTTGGTGACGTAGATGCTATTGTCTCCCGGTATGTGCTGATTGCCTACGCCGCCTGCTATACTGAAACCAAGACCTGAGACATACCGAGACATGATTGATAATGTCAAAGAGGTTCGTCATCCCACCCACAAGAAAGTATAAACTGGTACAAAGTATTAAATTACCGTACCACGTTAAAATGCAATCATTAGAGTGAAACACATTTTTAACATACGTTTTTAGTAAAACACGCCATAATTAAATATAAAATCGCCAGTATATAGCTTTCTAGACTTTTCATGTCTTTTAATTCATGTTTTCATGCCATATATTTCAACACTACATTTTTGCCAAGACTGAACGCAACCTTGTGCAGAATAAGGAGTGAATAAAATCGCTAGACACTACATCCGAGGTGACGTGATCTCGGACCAAAAATCCTATCGTGCTATAAAGTGCTCTCGTGAGTGTTTGTGATATGAAAACAGCCATAAAACGCGTTTTGATTATCGCGTGATAAATCCGGCATGACACGAGACACCTCTTGCAAATCGGCACAGGAGTTCGAGGAGTTGAAGCGATAACTGCTATAATGAAAGGAAAATAATACGGATGAATAAAGACGTCGCTGGCGTCGAGGGTGCGGGAGACGGAGTACAGGACAGGGAGGAGGCGGGGGAACACGGCTTCCATGGCAACCGCTTTCTTTTTCTTTTTTTTTTTGGTGCAGTTGTTGGAGGAACACGGTGGCGTCACTCTGATGAAATCTCCCAAGAATGATTGGGTGTAAAAAAAAAAAAAAAAAAAAAAAAAAATTTAAACAAAAAGAAAGGGGGAAAAAAAGGAAAACATATCATGGTTTGAAAAAAGAAAGAACGAAAAAACAACAACATACAACAGGGATTTTTTTAAAATAAATGATTAAAATGTATTATAAATTCATTTAAATATTATATATAAAAAAATAATGACCAGGATCATCCTATATATTTCAGATATATACATGTTTTTTCTTTCTTTTCTGCTCAAATTGCTGCATTTAAATTAGATTAGGATTAAGGAAGGAGTAGCTTTTTTTCCCCCTCCATTTTTATTTTGTTATTTATTTATTTCATCATGTTTCCGTTATCGGCTCTTGTAGGGGTGTGTACCTGCCGTTCCAAGGCCATATGATCCCTTCTTTGACTTGAAACCAATTATTAAGTATTAAAAACGCATTCAAAGCAGCAAAGGATTATATATATGACTAGATTTAGCGCTGCTTTGCTGCAAAACAATGCAACACAATGTGTGTGAGTAATTGTGCAAGTAAAAGCGCTACTAAACACGCGCCAGATCCGCTTCACGCTTCCTGACATTCTGAATAACCGGACGTCACGAAGAAGAGCGAGAGTGCTGCCGTACCTTTAGGTCCTTTAACCAGTTTGATCTCGACGATTTTCTCCGAGACGGATTTCCTCCTCCTGACATACAGCCTGACCAGCGATCCGGCCTCCTTCAGCGCCTCCACCGCCTTGCTGTGGGTCACATCCCGAACGTCCACCTCGTTGACGCGCAGGATGACGTCGTTCACGCTGCACAGAGAAGGCACTCTTAATACGCACATCTTACCGTACACTGTAGTTCACTGACATGGGAAGAAACTTTTCATCATCTGCATTGATAGATGAGAAAGAGTGATTTTACAGGAAAGTTCAGATTCAAACCTCGATTCAGAACACATCAAAACACACACGCCCAGACGCTTTAAAAGGCCTGACCCCTTTACAAAAGAGGCTCTCCCCCTCTGACAGACTAAATGTCAATGTGTCCTCATCACTGTCAGCGCTCAGCTCCAATGTGCGTCCACGCTCCTGCAGCTTTAATGAGCCTCTGACAGCACGCTCAGACACACCACTCTCCCTTATACACACACACACACACACACACACACACCAACCCCAACTCCCACCAGTTTAATGCAGATCAACATTCAAGCTCAATAAACATGACATGACCCTGGAATCAATCAATAATATATAGGAATAATGATGAAATAATAATGGAAATAAAATACATTGTTAGCTGGCAGAAATTACGGTCTAACATCAGTTAATTATACGTTTTCTACTGAATGCCATTTAGTTCAAAGAAGCATTTATTCGAAATACGTCATTTTATATCGTTATTTGTATTTCTAACCACAAACGTAACTTTAGTACGTTTACATTTAGTCGAATGATAATATAAAATAATAAACGTGCTGGATCAAGTGCTATTCTATAAGCTGTCGAATAATCGGGGTGGAAGCCGTATTTAAAATGTAATACAATTCTGTGGTGAGTAATGTGATAATTACAACTTGGACTATTCATGTAGCAGTACACTGGGTGTAGGAACCGACCAGGAAACCGATTTACACCAAGCACACATGAAAGGCTCGTCTGAATACAGATAACGTAAACACCGAGAATAATCCTTGGACTTAATCTGAATCCTTGGCGCATTATGTATAATAATATTGTGTACTATTTAGGGAATATAATGAGTCAACTTTCAGACAGCACTCCAAAATGGCTGCCCCTCAAATAGTGCATTAGTCCAATTAATATGCTCTTTTAAGGCGGTCTTCCAATTAATATGCTGTTTTAAGGAGGTCTTGCAATTAATATGCTGTTTTAAGGAGGTCTTCCAATTAATATGCTGTTTTAAGGAGGTCTTGCAATTAATATGCTCTTTTAAGGTGGTTGCAATTAATATGCTCTTTTAAGGTGGTCTTCCAATTAATATTCTCTTTTAAGGTGGTCTTGCAATTAATATGCTCTTTTAAGGTGGTTGCAATTAATATGCTCTTTTAAGGTGGTCTTCCAATTAATATGCTCTTGTAAGGTGGTCTTGCAATTAAAATGCCCTTTTAAGGTGGTCTTCAAATTAAAATGCCCTTTTAAGGTGGTCTTCAAATTAAAATGCCCTTTTAAGGTGGTCTTGCAATTAAAATGCCCTTTTAAGGTGGTCTTGCAATTAATATGTTCTTTTAAGGCGGTCTTCATAGCATGCATTAGGCATAAACCCTAAACTACATCACAAACACGACACCGATTTACATTTAGTCATCAGTTGACCGACTACAGATGCATCAGACTCACCGAAGTCTCCCGTCCTGAGCAGCGGCGCCCCCTGGGATCACTTTGGTGATGAAGATGCTGGGGTCTTCTCCAATGTGAGGGTTATCTGTGCCACCTGCGATGCTGAAGCCCAGCCCGGAATTTGCCTGAACACACAGGAGGTCGGACAGTACGCTTTTACAACAGCAGGTGATGCGTTTATAAATCAAGTTTGATCATTTTTAAATCACTTTTATCAGATATTTTTATTGGGCATTCATGACCAAATGGTGAGTTATGTCGTAAGGCAAGTGCATCTAAAATTAAATAACGTCTGGAAGCTTAACCATTAAATAACACTAATCACCATCAAGCTTTTAGTACGTTGGGTGCAATTTGCCAAAATTCAAATGAAACCGCTCGTGATTTATTTCAAGTGGTCTTTGAAATAACATAAGTAGCATGGCCTGTCAATCACAAAACAAAAACAATACAAAGAGCTGAACAGGCGACAGTGAGGCTCAGACGCCGTTTGTCAGAGCAGGCATTAAAGCGTTCCGGTGACATCTTGCCAAGGGCAGCATCGTTTATTAATGCCGAGTTAATAATGTGCAGTTGAGAGGGAGCCATGCTGATCTGGGTCACCCAAAAGGCAATAGGGTGGGGAGAGAGAGAGAGAGAGAGAGAGAGAGAGAGAGAGAGAGAGAGAGAGAGAGAGAGACACACACATTGGCACAGTCAGGAGTTAGAAGTCTCTGTCAGACAACATGATGCCGTTTTATTTTTTGTGTCTGCGCTACGGCCAAAGACTCTCGATTTCGCTGCGTTTTTTTCTTTCAAAATTCAAATCTGCAGAGTTTTTTTGAAGCGGTCTTTCACAGTGCTGTTTGTTGGTAAACGAGATCTTTTAGCCGTACTCGTGTTCCACGCACGTGAATCGGAGAGGGCTTCGGCTGAGCGCTCCTCTGAATATCCGCTCCGTTTTGCGTTCATTTCGACGATCGGAGACTCGCGAAATCCGAGTTCAACAACTGAACGCTTCACTTTCGCTTAGTCATTTACAAAGAAAGCGATGACGGATGGTATCGGTATCGGCTGATACTCGGCGCACAAATTCCTCAAGGTGTGGTATCGGACGTGAAACGCTCATCTAACCGTTTCTAGTTTCCTCGTGAACTACTAACCGCTAAGCTCCATCATTAGTGCACGAATATGTTTTTATATAATATAATATAATACAATAAAATGTATGAAAAAGAAGTGCTAAGAAAGCAGCGCCGCGTGAATGGACTCGGACAGCGGGGACAGACATTTATTACTGATTATTATTGTTATTATGGATACCAAATCATGCCGTTTGTTCCAGTTCAGGAAAGAAACGTTCCACTCACCCTCTCCAACGTAATCTCCTCGTACTCATAGTCCGCTTCTGTGCCGTTCACCTGCAGGACAAAAACACACAGAGATACAACACATTAGGTCCAAATGAGCATCCGCGGCCACGGCTCGAGCTTTTATGAACAGTCTAACACGGCGCAAAGCGAGCGACGGAGCAAATCGAGCGTAGAGAAATACCATCTCGGATCGAGGCGGATGTCCGTCCTCAAAGCCGAGTTCACGAATAAACCTACAGGCCAAACAACGCTGTTCATAAAATGAGCGTGAACAGGAATAATGTTCTGGTCTGTGTTCTAGCGGAGTGATTAGTGTCTCACATTCACAACACTGGAGTCACTTCTCTCACAGTTTTCATTCTCTCTCCCACCATTCAGGTAGACTCGCTGATTTATGTGCATCAGTTCAGTAGCACAGAGTTAATGAAAGCGGAGGCTGTGTGTGTGTGTGTGTCAGCGGGTTTACTCACTCCATGATAACAGGAGGATAAAGTCATTACCGTACTCCTACAAAGCAGCGCTAACGACAGTAATGATAGCAGAGCAACGGAGGCCATCACGCACACACACACACACACACACACACAATCCTGCATCCACTTCAGCGCCAGGAGCAGCACAACTTATGCAGAACCGTGACTGATTACATTGAGTAAAATCTTACGAGAAGAACCAGTGTGAGCAAATTTATAAGCTACTGTTACGACTAAATCTCCAACTATTCTCTATAATGAACCTATAGAGATTAGATTTCTCAAATAAGTCAAACGCAGATGATTCTTTTCAAAACGGAACTTGTGTGGCTCTTAGTATGAACGTGCTCACCTTAAGGTCATCTATAAGCTAGTGCGCTCCGATACGACGACAAAATCCGCATTCAGAATTTACTCTCTCTACCACCGATACGGATCTGAAATCATTCTCATCGGATTATCCGTCCGATCAAATGCTCTCTAGAATCTGAAGGTGTCCCGCCCCGGCCCCCTTGTAGTTCCCGTTGTTGAGCGACTTCCTTCAGACTGTATGTTAGCCTAGCGACTCGAGACGCTGGAACGCTATTCGCTATTTAAAAAAAAAAAAAAACGGGGAGGAGCCACTCGATATGTCCCGCCCTGACTTCCTGGTTCGGTTGAAATGACCTCGACACGTCGAATAACCCTGCGCGTTTCGAGGCACCTCACGGGGAACTTTAAAACACGTCCCTCCCGTTAAGAAAACAGATTACAAAGCGTTTTAGAATCTCATTATTTTCCCTTCACGGTGATGAGGCTTAGTGGCCGTTCATGAACTTTTCTCCGCCAGTCTTTCGTTAATAAAAGCCGGGCCGTGTTGAAATGCTGGTAGGAAGGAAAGGAACGGCGTGCAGAGGTGTAGGAACAGGAGCGGATTACTGTGATTTGTCCGTGTCGGGACCGATTCGGATAAAACCACGCCCCTCCGCTGGGACCGCAGCTTGACGTCACGTGACTAGATCGCGGAACTGAATAAGGTTCAGATCAAGATCTCGATCATCTATTGTATTCTTATTACACGGCGAACCGCTCGGCGAGTCATCATGTTATTATTCAAATCCATGCAAGAGACGTCTCGGCTCCTTGACCTTCATCTGCACCATACTGTTATCTACGGTCGCGCACACGCAGCCGATCCAGCCGTTACAATCTCATTTCCGCTCCTCGGTGACTCGGACGCGACGGCAGAGTGTGTAAGCCGTGGTCCTCGTGTCGTCGTTCTCTCGGTGGAAGGTTTAAACGAGCTTCGGTCGGAGCGTCACGTCGATGAGATGACGACGTAACAAGCGTGCGACCCGAGGCTCCGAGTGATGACGTAACGGAGGAGGACCGGCGCTGTGAGGAGAGCTGAGGAAAACCGTCAGCGATCTGATTTCAGTTTGGAAAAACCACCGAGATCGAGTCTTTTTTATTTATTTATTTTTTAATTTTATCGATCACTTTACGCTAAACAAGTCGTGCTGTAAAAGGAAAACAAATCAAAGTGGAGTCATCGTGCGGTTATAGTTAACGCGCTAACACTCGCGGTTGTAACGCGGCAGCTCGCGATTACAATTTGTCTTCGGTAAAGAATGACGCGTCGTACTTTCTATCCGTTTGTAGTTGCGTATAACGCTGTGAAGCGACTCCGCTCCTGTGATCGCGCTCGTCGTAGCAGCTACTGTATAAACAGACGAAGTTACAGCTTTACCTCGGACTGCTCCTGGAGATGTCAGATAAACATCTCCTTACAGAAACGTCACTGTATCAACTATTACACGCGGTGTTTAATCCCTTTACTTGGAGTGTTTAAGCACTAAGCACGATTAGTCACATGACTCATGTCACCGGTGAAGCCCCATACCGGAACGACAGCAGAACCCTGGATGACACGAATACGCAGGAAATAATAAACCAGCGCGTGCGCTCTTTACGCTCGGATCGCCGACGTCGCCGCCGCGTCTCGGCTGAATCGGTGCCTGGTGCGTCGTACGTATTTAGACGCTCGTGCCGTCGGTCACGACTCGTTGCTTACATTTCCGATTCTCAACACAATTTGCATATGAAGGGCAATTACAGGAACCCAATTATAAAAGACAAAAGGCGGCAGTTCCCCTGGGGTTCAGTGTGTTAGTCAGAGGCAGTGTGTTGCTGCTTCAGCACAACAGCCAACCTGAGGGCTGTGTGTGTGTGTGTGTGTGTGGGGTAGGAAAAGCACATGAGCTCCCTAAAGACCCAGATTAAAGCCAGATCTAGCCTTTCCCCTCTGCTGAAGGCCTCGGGGGACGCCGCAGCACTGCTGTGGAAAGCGGAGACAGAAGGAGAACGCCGTGCAGTATCTGTGAGCGACGACGGTTCTCCGTGCTGTGCTAATAAAACCTCTGAAAAGGGAGACTCCATCAAGGTCGATCATACATACGTTCGCGTTATTCCAATAAGCTTTAACGCGCATCACGAGATGCTTTGCGTACTGTGTGTTTCCTGGAAGGCGGGTAGACCAATCGGACAGAGCCGATGGCGTCCCGAAACCGTACCGGATTAAAACTGTATAGCAACGAGTTGTTTCGCGGATGGGTGGACAAGTAACCCTAGGGGTACTCGGGAGTACTACAGAAAAGAAAAACAAAAACAACAACTTTTTTCCAGAAACGTATTTAATTACGTTTGAAAATTATTCAAAATTCCGAAAGGTATTTAAATAATTACTAATTAACGCATAGAAATTGAACGGGTCACTAAATAAGAATTTAGAATTACTGAGCACCGAGACACGTTTTCTTGTGCTAGGGCGGAACATAAACGTGAATAAGACGTGCGATGGAAGCGTCGATTAAGATCTTGCAACAAAAGTCTCCATACATGGGGGAAATGAACACGTTTTAGCTAAATATCTTCCAAAGTTTTTCATACTTATATCATATTATATTTT